>NC_036245.1:4208213-4270315 GCF_002742605.1 Olea europaea var. sylvestris | reverse complement strand
AAATTAATTGGTCACAAATTATTTCGAGGTCACGAATCAAAACTTCGATAGGTCACAAATTATTTCGTGGTCACGGATCACAATTTATCCATCAATTTTATATGTCACAATTTATGTCATTAGTCACGAATCACAGCTATAGGTCACATGTCACATATTTTCAAATTTAATGGTCACAAATTACATTTTTAGTCACAAAACGATCGAATTTCAAGGTCACAGAATAATAATCAGTCACAGGGGGGCCAAACACTTGGTCACAGACACCAAAGACCCAAATCCACCACAATACTTGGTCACAAACACTATCCTCGGCCACAACACCATCACGGCCACCACAACCACCACTCTAAACTGCCAACAACACCACCACCATCGCCAACATGAAAAACATCACCACCGACCATCACCACCAAATCACGCCGGTTGCAGTGTCATTCTCACCAAACCACACACTTTTTTCTCGTAGTTGCGATAGAGAGAAGGAAAGAGGTGGGACGCACGGCTTCTTCACAAATCACGTGCAGCGCCGCTAACCACCAGAAAATCGTCGCCTGTACTACATCACTACACAACCGATGCCACGCCACAGCACCACCAAAACAACGCCAACAGCACCACCAAAACAACACCAACAGCAACAAAAAATCCACCAAAAGGGACTTGAAAATAGCAAGTCAAGGTCAACAACACCACCCACACCGCCGTCCTTATCAACAATCTCAAAGCCCCTAACCAGTCCACAATCTGACAGATCTAGATGGTATTTGCTCCGTGCAACACTTGCTTGCGCTGCGAGCAATGGTTCCTGCACTGGCATCGTTACTGCAACTCGCGATTATGAATGGTGCTCGATGTTGTACGGGGGAGGAATTTCATTTTCATCGCAAGGCGCGACTGCTGCCGTTTCCACCTCAGTAAGCAATTGAACGATCGTCACCGTGATTTTGGTGGCGGTCTCCTGCAGTGGGAGGGCACCGAAGATGTGGGTTGAGTGGAGAGAAATGAGAGAAATGGATCTAAATTCAAGAGAGAAACGGATCTAAATTCTAGGGATTATATTAAAAATTGGGTTGAAATAGGATTGAATTATATTATATTAACATTATTAATATTAATAATTAAATCAATACCTGAATTTTGAATAAAAAACTTTCCTACATGACTTTTGCATTTTGATATTTAAATGCCTGAAATCTTGTAATTTTCCCTTAATTGACAAGTGTCGAACATTTCTACAGTTTAATTGGCTTACTTATTAATGGGTCAAAATAATTAATTAGATTAATTATTTCATGGACCAAATTTAATTAATAAAATACTAGACCGGCTCAAGTTTAAGTGATAAGCAAGCTCACTTAGACTTTTAATAATAAGATATCAGGATTGAGAAAATATAACACAATTATTACCTTGCTAGCACAAGAAAAGAGAAACTTTAATTCTTTTATGCTTGTTCCCTAAATGAGCATTAATTATAGAGGTTGGACAATTGGACAATGCGTTGTGGAATGCAGATCGTGATTGTTCTTTGTAGAATTAATTAAATGTATAATTTTTGTCACATTTCTATCTAAGCACATAGTAGATCTTTGATGAGAATTGAAATTATTTTAAATTTCACTGTGTATGATAAAATAAATTTCTAATAGTGACCTCAAATCCTACTTTATACTTGTTAGAAATTGCTGTGCATATTAGAACAATCAAAAGTTGACTGTTTTTCTTTTTCTTGAAGCTAGCAATTTAGAAATTATTTTTCAACTTCAAAAATCTATTTTTAAAAGAAAAATTAATTTCTTGGTAAATTATGTGGTCTAAAAATTGGGGGATGCTGGCGGCAAAACCACTGCATAGTTACCCTTCCGTTGCTGGAATCTGTATCGACGAGTGCTGCTTTCCACAAAGTAGGACTCCTATATAATCTTGAACCAAGGGTCAGAGTGCAATTTTAATTGAATTTTGAATATAAATTTTGAAAAGTCTTTTAAATTTAATTTTTCTAAAGGATTTTAACCTAAAATTCAATCTTGACCCAATTAAAATTTTATTTAAAATTGATGAATTTTATATTATAGTCAAACTTGAATTTTAACTAAAAACTTTGACCCTTAATTAAATTTTATTTTATTTAGGAATTTTATCCTAAATTAATATGTTATTTCAATTAGAACTAGAGATGGAAATTAATTTTTTGTTTAATTAAATTATCTCACCCTAATATTTTTGAAATCACAACAAAAAAAATATAGCCTCAAGTACGGATTTTTCGTTTCTAAAACTACGATATCCGTTACGATTACACTTTACCAACATAATATTATTAGCTACTAATCCGTTGTTAATTTGAGGGTCACTAATAACCAACAGATTATGCCGTAGGTAAAGAGTAAACTTTTTACCAACGAATTTTTCGTAGTTAAAGTGTGAATCTTTTACCAACAAAATTTTTGTTGGTAAAAATGATAACCAATGCAAATTAACTTTCCGTTGTTAAATGTCTACCATTACAATTCGTAAGAATCAATGTAATAAATAAGCGCATAGGTGTGAGGCATGATAAAAAAAAATAATTAAAAAATTATACATTTATTTATTATTATTACTATTATTTATTTAATAATTATAATTTTTTTAACTTTTAGCCAACTCAATTAAAATGCCAAAATACTATGAAATATTAGACTTTTCTAAATGGTGGATTTGACTTAACTAAAATTATTTTTTTGTTGAGTACACTTAAGAAGATAAATTCTGAAGGCACATTAAGCTAACACATAAAATGTGTGAAGAAAAATAGTTTTCATTTAATATCTGGGAATTCTATGATGACACAATCGATAATATTATCTACCAAATTTTTTATAAAGACTTGTTGAATAAACTAAAAGTCTTAATATAACAAATGAAATCCTAGTCCAATCAAATTCAAGTATTGATTTCATTAATTTATGTGCGTTAATCATAAATTTATTTCAATAATGGGAGCACATTTAATTTAATTGAAATCCATACTAAATTACGGAATACATTTTAATACATATTAATTCTATACTATTCGTCATTATATAATTTTTGAATCATGAGTAAACATATGAATTTAAGAGGCATACTGAATGCCAATAAATCGATCGATTTTTCTTGATTGGCACCGTAATTTGAGAATTGTTCTCAAACATGACAAAATTGGTTATGCCTTCGCGTAGAAATTTCCAGAGACACACTGAGGACTTGACTTCGAATAAGTTTGTTGCTTAAAATAAATACAGTGATCATGGTAGTACTGCAATATCTATGATTAATGGGTCAAATTAATTAATTAGATTAATTAATTCATGGACCAAGTTTAATAAATTAGATTAATTAAATATTGGAAGTGATTAAGTTTAAATACGGGCAAAGCCCATTTGAACTTCTGTTAAAAATATGTTAGACCTGAAAAACATAACACAATTATTATATTGCTAACACGAGAAAAGAAACTCTAATTCTTTAATTCTTTTTCGCCAAGTGCATTTTTATTGGGGGCTGAAAAATTGGATAGCTATAGATTGCAGATCGTAATTGTTCTTTGCAGAATTAACTAAATGTATGATTTTTTATCACAATTTCTATTTAAATACGAAGAAGATTCTTGGTGAGAATTAAACTTGTTATAAATTCCTCTGTGCATGATAAATAAATTCCCAACTGCACTAACCTTCTTTTTTAGTGGAATAGAAAGTGAGACAAAATTGTTCATTCAGTGAAATGGCTTTTTGTATATAATTGAATTGGAGAAGCATAGGGCAGACAAAAAAGGTGAAAGAAATGAACGAATCTCCTAAAGTAAATTCGGTTGTGCTATATGTACATTACAACTTACAAATTGGTGTACGTACACATGATGTAGTGAAATATGATTGGATCAAAAAAATTCAACCAAATATTGAAAAAATAAAAAAGAATCTTCTCCACTCTCTTATTTACTCCTCATCTAACTGTAAATAATTTTGTAACTCCTTATGTACAAGTATAATTATTCAAGTAAAATAAAAAATGCATAAATATTTCTCTAATGCACTATTTACATATTCAATCCAGGATTGCTACATATTGAAAGAAAAACTGTCATGCAAATGGCAAATTACTTTCTTGGTGCAATTTTGTTGGTGCTATGTCCAATGGCCTGCTTAGCCATAGCGGCAACCAATATTATGACTGATCAATCTTCTCTTCTCAACTTCAAAGCCCACATAAATTTAGATCGTTCACACATTATATCGAAAAATTGGTCGGTTTTTACTTCAGTTTGTGTCTGGATTAGAGTTACTTATGGTCTTCGCCACCAAACAATAATTGCCTTGGATATTTCTAGCATGAATCTAACTGGAAAGATACCATCCCAATTGGGAAATCTATCAGTCATTGCTTCTATCAACTTAACCAGAAACTATTTTTAATGGTAGAGTTCCTCAAGAGTTTATTCAACTCCGACGGTTAAAAATCATGCACTTTGGCTTCAACAATTTCAGTGGCGAAATTCCATCATGGCTTCATTTCTTACCTAAATTACGAGTTTTGATTCTTAGAAATAACAATTTTATAAGCTTCATCCCATCTTCTCTTAGACTCTTTCTAATATATCCATGCTCGGGTTTTGGATCTCTCTTTCAATCCTCTGTAAGGGGAAATTCTACTTATAACTGGGGATGAAAATGCTACTTATAACTTATAAGTAATTAATAAATAATTAGTGGTATCAATCGAGTCACTCATCGTTGAAAGAGGTACAAAAGGATCCACTATGGGCATGCATTGTCCTAAGTTTTGTGTAGGGCTAGTCTCGATCTATTTTGGATCACATGCGTATCTCAAATTGGGTTGGGATGAAGACTGTATTATTTTTGAATTTTGTTTATTTTTCTTCTAGCGGGATGTAGTGCCAATCCTGAATGATTCTCTTTCATAGACAGCCCCGCCGGGGCTCTTGAGTCTAGGCTAGTGTCATTCACTTTGACATCATTAATCGAACATGTAATGTATTTGTACAAACAGGTTGATGTTAAACGAATTGGACATTGCAAGATCAAGCTTGAAGAATCATATAATAGTGTCAAAATCGAAAGAATCAGCAGAGGGTGGGGATAAGATGCTGCAGGAGCAAAATGGACTACTTTGCTCGTTACCTCATCCACATCCAGGTTACACATTTTTCATTAAAATTATATCACACGTAAATATAAAAAATTTCCTTCATTTTTAACCAAACATTCTTCAAAAATTCACTAATCCAATTTACATTTTTCCCAAAAAATTAATTTTAATCGAGATGTTTTTCAAAAGCCATTCCACCGAAAGAACAATTTTTTCTTACTTTTTTTTTTTATATATGAATCAAGTGTCTGAGCTTCGTCCAACTAATCTTGAGGAGTGGAGGCCTTCCCCCTGGTTCGCCACTTGGTAAATCCGGATACGGTCACAGCTTAATACAAACTTGGGTTGGACATTTGGGATACCATTCTCCTCCCTGTAGACTTCCAACTTGCTATTCTATTGAAACGAGGTGGAAAGTGCAAAATCGAATAAAGATTGAAAATCAAACATAATTAATTATTATAGTACAATTTAAAGTAGTTATGAATGGCAGACCAAAAAAGCAAAAGAAAAGAAACGAAATTCCTAAAGTAAAATTAGCTGTGTTATATGTATATTACAACTTAAAATTTGGTGTACATACACATGATGTGATGAGATATGATTGAATCACAATTTCTTCAATCAAATACCAAAAAAAAAAAAAACTTGCGTACTTCTTATTATTATTATTATTATTATTATTATTATTATTATATTATTATTATTATTATTATTAATAAAAAAACTTGCGTTCTTATTATTATTATTATTATTATTATTATTATTATTATTATTATTTTACATCTTATCTATGTGTAAAATTTTATGTAACTCCTTATGTACTTGTACAATTATTCAAATAAAAAAAAAGATACATACATATTTCTCTAGTGTACTATTTATATCTTCAATCCAGGATAGCTACATGCAGAAAGAAAAACTGTCATGCAAATGGCTAATTACTTTCTTGGTGCAATTTTGTTCTTACACTGCCTAATAGCGGCTTGCTTAGCCATGGCGACAACCAATATTACAACTGATCAATCTTCTCTGCTTAGCTTCAAAACTCACATAAAATTAGACTCTTCCCACATTTTATCAAAAAATTGGTCGGTTTCTACTTCCGTTTGTGTTTGGATTGGAGTTACTTGTGGTCTTCGCCATCAAAGAGTGACTGCCCTTGATATTTCTCGCATGAATCTTACTGGAAAGATACCTTCCCAATTGGGAAATCTATCCTTCCTTATTTCTATCAATATAACAGGAAACTATTTTCTTGGTAGTGTTCCAAAAGAGTTGATTCAACTCCGACGATTAAAATTCATGGACTTGAGTGTCAACAAATTCAGTGGTGAAATCCCTTCATGGCTTCATTTCTTAACTAAATTACAGGTTTTGTATCTTTATACTAACAGTTTTACAGGTTTCATCCCACCTTCTCTCTTTAATATATCCACGCTCCAATTCTTGGATTTCTCTTTCAATCCTTTACAAGGGAAAATCCCAGAAGAAATTGGAAATCTTCATAACTTGAAAATACTTGCATTACAAGATAACAGACTCACTGGCGTAATACCATTGCAGATTTTCAACATATCGACAATGAAAATTTTTGCTTTTACAGGGAATAATTTAACTGGTAATCTCCCTCTTAACATATGCCACGGCTTCCCGAGACTCCAAGGGCTTTATCTATCTAAAAATGAATTGGGTGGTGAAATTCCTTCCAATCTATCAGAATGTTTACAACTTCAGGACCTTTCTTTGTCTAACAACAGGTTTAGTGGATCAATTCCAGGAGAAATTGGGAGAATAAGGACGCTTCAGAATTTATTACTTGGTTCCAATGATTTGTACGGTAAAAATCAAGATTGATGACGCATTAGTACTATAATTTTTTGTTTGAAGAATTATTGATGTTATTCCGATCAACATTTTGGTAATTCTAGTCTCTCGTTCTGATTTAACAATTGACAGGTGCAATTCCACGTGAGTTGGGTAATTTGGATAACCTCAAGGAGTTGGACATGGGATCTAATTTTCTTAATGGCTCTATACCAGCCAGTATCTTCAACATTTCATCATTGCAACATATTGATTTTGAACGTTGCAACCTATCTGGTAACTTTTGGCAGCTGTTTGATGGCTATTATTTGAAAATTCTTTGTTTTACTTGCTCATTTTCAACCACACATTCACACAATAAAATATTTTGTACTTAAACCCAATTTCTTTTCCTTTTTTAGCCATACATTCTTCTACAAATTATTATTCAAAACATTTTCCCCCAAACATGGCCTTAATTAGATTAAAAGTTGTTTTACATTTGTCCTTTGTATTTTTATACGGAAATTTAAAGAATGCTGTTTCTTTTAAAGTTTGAGCACTTTATAATTTTTAGACGTAATCCCACAAGAGATTGGTAATCTCTACCACTTGAAGCATCTTCATTCGAACAATAATAACTTAAATTGTTTCATGCCCCCAAGAATCTTCGACATCTCAACATTATTAGTGATTTGAGTTTCAATTAATCAACTTTCAGGCAACCTTGATCCAAATTCGATTGCAAATTCTTCTAAACTCACTACGATAATGTTGTCTTTCAACGACTTTAATGGACCAATTCCAAACTTCCAAGGGAAGCTGAGATTCCTTGAAAAGTTACACTTGGCTTATAACAATTTCATTAGTGAATCTCCAGAATTGAGCTTCATCACTTCATTGACAAGCTGTAGATATCTAACATCGTTGGCTTTTGGCAACAATCCTCTGAATGGCATTCTTCCATTATCAATTGGAAATTTGTCCACTTCTCTTCAATATCTTTATGGTCATAGTTGTGATCTCAGAGGTAGTATTCCAAATGAAATTGGCAATCTCACCAGTTTGATAAAGTTAAGTCTGTCTGACAATGAGTTGATAGAATCAATTCCAGCAAGCATGTTGAATTTGCAAAAGCTTCAAGGATTATATCTTCAAAGAAATAAAATAAGTCAATCTATCCCAGACTCTCTCTGTCAACTGCACAACTTATATGTATTGTTACTGTCACAAAATCTTATAACAGGTGCTATTCCAAGGTGCATAGGTAATATAACTACACTAAGATATCTATATATCGATACCAACAGATTGACTTCCAGCATACCTGCAAGCCTGTGGCTCCAGAAAGATCTTCTAGGGTTGAATCTATCTGCAAATACTTTGAGTGGCTCTCTACCTCAAGAAATTGGGAAACTGAAGGCTACATATCTTATTGATCTATCAGTCAATCGATTCTCTGGTAGTATCCCAAGCGCAATTGGAGATTTACTGACCTTGAGTAATCTTTTCTTAGCACATAACGCACTGCAAGGATCTATTCCGGAGTCGATGGGTAAGATGCTCAACTTGGAGCAACTCGATCTTTCTCACAACAATCTTTCTGGTAATATCCCCAAGTCCTTGGAGGCACTTAAGTATCTCTCATACTTGAACATTTCTTTCAATGACTTAAGTGGTGAAGTTCCTTCTGCTGGTCCTTTCAAAAACTTTTCAAGTGAATCCTTCATGTCTAATGAGGGATTATGTGGTGATCCTCTATATGGTCTCCCATCATGTCCTACTGGTAGACAAAAGAGAAGTAAACAGATGCTTATAGTTGTATTTTCTTTGTTGGGGATTACATTCCTAATTTTAATTGTCACAGCCTTGGCGACGTACGCAATTGGGAAATGCCGAAGGAAATATTTGGTGGAAAATGGAGTAGACTTTGCACCTGTAACAACTCTGAGGGTCTCATATTATGAACTTTTGCGCGCAACTGAAGGGTATAGTGAGAGCCATTTGCTTGGGACTGGGAGTTTGGGCTCTGTCTATAGAGGGACTCTCAATAATGGAAGGGATGTGGCAGTGAAGGTTTTCAATTTGCAACAACAAAATGCATTCAAGAGTTTTGAAGTAGAATGTGAAGTACTACGCAACCTTCGCCATAGGAATTTGTGCAAAGTCATCAGTACTTGCTCTAATCCAGATTTCAAGGCCTTGGTACTAGAGTACATGTCTAATGGAAGCCTTGAGAAGTGGTTGTATTCAAATGACAATGTGTTGGATATCTTGCAGAGAATTAACATAATGAGCAGTGAAGGTTTTCAATTTGCAACAACAAAATGCATTCAAGAGTTTTGAAGTAGAATGTGAAGTACTACGCAACCTTCGCCATAGGAATTTGTGCAAAGTCATCAGTACTTGCTCTAATCCAGATTTCAAGGCCTTGGTACTTGAGTACATGTCTAATGGAAGCCTTGAGAAGTGGTTGTATTCAAATGACAATGTGTTGGATATCTTGCAGAGAATTAACATAATGATAGACGTAGCATATGCGTTGGAATATCTGCACTATGGCTACTCAACGCCTATTGTTCACTGTGATTTGAAGCCAAGTAATGTTCTACTAGATGAAAATATGGTTGCCTACTTGAGTGATTTTGGAATTGCTAAGTTATTGGGTGAAGGCGAAAGCAATGCAAACACTACGACCTTGGGAACACTGGGTTACATTGCACCAGGTAAAGCTCCCATCTTTTACTCCAATCTTTTCTCTTGGGCATTCAGGGTACGTTTAGTCCACCAGATTGGACTGGATAAGTGTCGTTTAGATGGTTAATAATCGTGTTCATTATTAGCAAAAGAGAAAAACAAAGTAATGCTTTATAAATTTTTAGATGTATCGTAGATTACAATATACAACCACATATATATATTTCTAATATAGTATAACGACAACGTAATATATCTAATGAATTTTATAATGTTTGTGCAGAGTATGGATTGGAAGGATCGGTGTCAATAAAATGTGACGTTTATAGCTACGGCATTATGTTAATGGAAGTATTTACACGAATGAAACCAAACGATGAAAAGTATTCTGGAGATTTAACCCTAAGGAGCTGGGTCAATGATTCTATGCCCAATGCAATAACTCAGATTGTAGATTCGAACTTGTTGGGGCCAGAAGAACTCAGCACAAAAAAGTTGAAATGTTTGTTATCTATAATGGAACTTGCTTTAAATTGCTCCATAGAGAGTGCTGGTGAGAGGGTGAACATGAAAGAAGTTGTTGTAGCACTGAAAAATATCAGATTTCAGCTTCTCACCTAATAACATTTTGAAATTTATTAGCATAATGCAATGTTTTCTCTATGTATTGTATAATGATTCTGTGATTCTGTGGATGTCTTGAATGCTTTCTAGAAGTCAGTTTCTGCTTCCTTCTTATTGGCCTGTTTTTATCTTCCTTTTTTAGGAATTTTATCGTTTCAGTCACATTACAAGAGTGTAGTGCTTATCTTGGTGAGAATGTCATGAAGGCACCATAAAGCCTCAAAAAAACAGGAAGAGAAGAGAAGGAAGTAAATTCAATCTCTCTTAATGTTCAAATTGCAGAATTACAATATCTAAGGGGACAAACCTTTCCAAAAATTCAACAAATAGTTTGTACATTTCATTCATAATGGGTATTGTTCTACGGTCATTTCATTTGGAAAAAGAATGATTCTGAATATCTGTTATCTCAAAATTTGACGTAACCTTTTAAAGTTCAAGCTTTGAGTGACCAAACTGGCTAAATAAAATGGCCATGTCCATACCTTGTACCATGGCTGGCACAGCTGTATCATATGGACAGGCACTATAGAAACCAAACTTCCCAGATTTTAGTACTCTTTTCATGTACCTCTTGAACTTGTCCTGACATTTTATATTTGTCAAAATTGAAAAATAAAAATAATAATAATACTTCTGTGATTGGGCAATAATAGAAATTTAAGTGAATATTTCAAACACGCTCACTTCTGAGCAAAGTTTTACAATAAAATGTCGAAAAGAAGAACAGAAACTAGTAGCAGAAAACAATGATGCGGCATAACCCAATTTAAGCAAAGAATTATCACATACGTGTAGTTAATTACTGTGATGATTGCTTCGTAACAACCCTGTAATATTCCTACAAAATATTTGTTACTTTTATAAGAAAATGTGAACACACATGAAAGAAAAATTAGTACATGTAACAATGAAATATTAGTTGATAGGATTGAGGTTCATCACGGCATACATACATTAAAGAGAAACAAATAGAATGCAAATGCTCAGATTTCTAAGATTTGTGTCTCTTAAACTACAACTCCTTTTAATGAAATCTTATAACCTCCAGTATAATGAAACATTAGAATATAACTATATACAGAATTAAATCCACTTTCAAACTGAAAAATAAAAACAAAAACTCATAAAAGAGAGGCTAATGAATTCCTATTTACGGCAGCTGAATAGCTGCTTAGGAAATCCTACAAGAGAGACACATATTGCAAAAGAGAAAGCCAGCAAAAATAGGAGGAAGAAGAAACGATTAAGGAATATTCTTGGCTAAGTAGGAAAGGGCTTGGGCTGCTACCACAAATAGCACCTTGATCCAAAACATTTCTACCTTTCCACTTGCTAAAGAACTCTGCAAATCTCAACTACTTCAAGCACTTAGTGAGAGGTAACCAAGTAAAAAAGGGACCTATGAAAAGGAAAAGGCAAAGAGTGTGATGTTATAAGTTACTTTTTTTTTTTTGGGCCAAAGCCTCTTTTGGAGATTAGAATTAGCAGTAGTTATTTTCCTTTTTTCCATGGAAAAATGAAAACCGAAGGGAAAATCTAAGTTTTTCCAAAACCTTCTACATCGGGTATCTGCACCTAATGCTCAAGTTCCTATACCATCCTTCTATTAACATGGGAATCAATGACCATCATATAGGAACAGATACCTAAAGTGCCTAAGTATTGTTAAGGTAATTGACACAAAACGTCATTACTTTTCAAGTTTATCGTGATATATATCTCTACATGTTATTTTTTGACATTTTCGTCCCTACCTTACACCTTTCTTTGTGGAAAATGTCCTCTTCACCATTTTTTTTTTGCGTAAAATGACTAATATACCCTTATACTTCAACAAAACAAAAGAAAAAAGAAAAGAAAAATAAAACACAAATTGCAAATATACTCCCAAATTTATTAAAAGTGCAAATGAGTCCAATCATTTAACATACATTCATCATTTGAAAAGCTTGAGAAAAGAGCGAATCTTGGGAAGAAGAGGTGTGAGAGGGAAGTGAGAGAGAGCAGCCATTATTGTTCTTAGCATTTCTGTAAGAACATTAAGATTTTTAGAAGTAAATCAATCGAGTGAGATCATACCTTCTTCTGTACAAGTAGATTGAGTTGACAGAAATGGGCAAATTATACAACAGGTTATCAGTATTACAATTAGATTATCCAGCCCTTTCATCATCCCATTAACATGCTGGAAAGTTTCGCCATCGAGGTTGTTGGATCATAACCAGGATTTTTATTTATTTCTGTTTATGGGAATTTAGAAAGAAAAGCTTTATTTTCAGAAAAATCAGCTTATAAGTTCCATCTATGATTTTTATGAAGAGGAGGAATTGCCAGGCGACAAAATGGCATAAAAAAAACCTTGAAGAAACTTTGTCTGATTATCCGTTTGACTCTGAAGGGTGGGTACAGCTGAAACAATAGAGGGAGGGAATTGGAAGAATATTAAATTAAAATAATTATTATTATTTAAAAATTTGGTTGGCAATTTTTAACTAACACAGTGACTAAAAATTTTCAATGTTCATACAGAAATGCTAACAATAATGGCTGCTCTCTCACTTCCCTCTCGCCCCTCGTCTCCCCAAGATTCCCTCTTTTCTCGAGCCTTTCAAATGGTGAATGTATATTAAATGATTGGACTCATTTGCAATTTTAATAAAATGTTTGGGACTCATTTGAACTTTTAAAAAGTTTGGGAGTATGTTTGCAATTTTTGCTTTATTTTTCTTTTCTTTTTTTCTTTTGTTTTGTTTAAGTATAACGGTATATTAGTCATTTTATGCAAAAAATGTTGAAAATGTCGTTTTCTGCAAAGAAAGGTGTAAGGTAGAGGCGAAAATGCCAAAAAATGAAAGTTGAGAATGTTTTCCACAATAAATTTGAATAATAGGGACGTTTTGTGCCAATTACCCTATTGTTACATACCGGTACGTATTGCTACCCATGATACATATAGCTTAAAAAGAGATTTTTATTATAAACAAACAAGAGTCTATTGTTAATATGTGATGAACAGGAAACCAACTTAGAAGCTAAGAAGGAATGAAAGTTCATGGTATATACTGGTGTTTTGTACTAACTATAATGCAAAAACAAGAAATTAAGTGCTTACACGACAGTATGAGTACATACACATTTGGAATACAAACATCTGGTATTATATAACTTTGCATTTGATGTCAAAATTGGAGTATTGGTGTAACACTCTACCTCTACTAGGGTGATTGAAAAGGGGTCAGCATAGACACATTTCAAGGTAAAACCTTCATGATCACTAAGGATAAAAAGCGATTGGTATCCTGCTCTTGTATGCACAAGTCAGAAAGTCCTGCTAACTTGTTAGTGACTAAGAATGAGATGGCTGACGATGCATACTTATGGCTGGGTCATTTGTCAAAAAATTTGAGTATTGGGGGACTTATGACGATCACGAAGGTGCCTGACTATATATCGGGATGATGTTAACATATTGCATTGTTGCTAATGTTAAATATTGAGCTTTTGTACACAGTAGAGAAGTTTTAGGGGCCAGAAATTAAGATAACTGTGCACCATGATATAACTCGATACATTTACATTATCATGTTTTTGCACCTTACGAAACAATGGCTGAGCCTGATATATCACCCAGAGATGGAAGATATGAGATGATCTATCTCAATTGTGTTGATAACTGTGGTTAATTCTGATTTATGAAATATTTACTTCTGACTATCAGGACACAAAAACTTGGATGGACTAGGATCTGCAGTATCAACCATCTGTTCATGTAAAATTTTACTGATGACTCACTCCTGCTTGTTTTATACAATTATAGTGATTTAGCATTAGTGCACCGGTTTTCTTCCAAGTAATTGATGGCATCCTGTACAAGTTTATACAAAGTAGATATTCAACATTTCACAATATATACTTGTGTGTTTATTTCACTGAAGAGCTTACGGAAGCCAGCCATATGATTCAAACTGCAAACCTGAATCCACAAGAATTTCCTCCACACCCACATTATGTTGTTAACTTGGGCAAAATTGAAATTGTAAGGCACTGTCATGATGTGTGTGGGCTTTTAATAATTAATTGATCCTTTTTCCTTCATCGTAGGCATGGGATTGAGGTAAAATAATGGTGCTCCTTTAAATTCCAGATGTTGCGACAACACACTAGCCCAATTTCTTATGTATAAGAAGCAGTCCATACCTACCTCATTACCTTATTTTCCTCCTCGTAACATTCAATGCTGTCAAGCGTTCTACTCCTAAGGTAATAATTACTGAATTTTTTTGCAAGGCACTTTGGCATCAAGTTATCAACATTGAAAAGCCCTCGCACGACAATTGTCTATAGACCCAGAAGGAAGCATTGATTGGGACCAAAATCAACAGGCCTATAACATTACCTCATTTTTGCTTCATCCCACAGAAATGGATTGGACACTACAATAACTTTAATATCTCAAATTACCTTTCTATGTTAAAGCCAAAAATTTGTGTACCGAATCTCTAACCAGGAGTCATTATGATGTCACTTTTTCAAGCTCTTAGAATGATAACTACTATAAAGATTGCACTTTATTTATTTTCAATATCCCTCTAGTTGTTTGATTTACCACAAAGAAGCTTTGGGAAAATGTGATGGCTTTATTATTAGTAGTAAAACGAGGTGAAAGCTTACAATCACATTGAACAAGGTAACTAAAGAGTGTTTCAACATTTATGGTTTAACATAAAAAATGAGAGGAGAAAAGGATCCTTATAGAGTCAGGATGGTTACAACTTTTCGAGCAGAGTATTCTAACATTTTAATCAACACTTTCTTTTTTAGGCTTAACCACCTGTCGAATACATAATTGACTAAAAATCCATCATAAATTTTAATCTCAAACAAGTTGATCATTTAAACCGTTTCTTCACAGTACAATTGAAAAAGATGACCACAAAACTATTAGGTAATAACTGTTGGGACAGGTGGAAACGAAAAGCAAGAATTGAGATTTAATGGACACCAATTTGAAGTATAAATACAAGATCGCAAAAATACCATGAACAAGATTAAAGTAAAGAAATAAACTGACAAAGAAACGATGTTATTTTATTCCATCAATGAAATGAGAGAATTACAACAATTGGTTTCAACAATACTGAAAGAGGAGACTCATATTTATACCACAAGAGTCTAGTGCTAAAAGAGTCCTAAAAAGGTAAGAATTCTAGGTTAAACGTGAAAAGTAAAAAAAACAAGACAAGGACTTTGTTTCCTTATTTTCTGGGTACTATTTGATTCTCTAAATCCATCATGCATCTTCAAGATTTCCTTTCCAATTTGAGTCACCAACTCTAACAATCTCCACCTTGACTCAAATTCCGGTGCAACGAACGAAGCCCTAAAATTTGAGAAATAATCAGTTTGCATCAGAATAACCAATCTCCTCAACACAGTAACCAAAACTCTCCACGATAACATGTTTCCCTGCTCGGCGTCCACAAGTGGCACCCGAACCCAAAATTCGGGTTCCCAAAATTCCACCAAAGAATTATTGTTGACCAAATAGGGTCGAAGTACACCCTGTAGCAGAAACCAAACACAGTGCTTGATCAAAAGGTCCCTTGCCAGAACTATCACCTTCAATGATCTCCAAAGCATCCCAGACATTATTGATAACACTGTACCTACGCTCCATGGATCTCCCCTTGGCATTTGAACATAGTGCAACTGCTGAATTTGGTGGCAAAGCAGAATCTCCAACGCTTTCCTTAGTAATGTTCTGAACTAATCCAGAGCCCAACACAAGGGGTACTGTACCAAGCTGAATGTCCACCACGGTATTGAACTTGTCCAAATGTCGCTTCTTAACTAGTTTTGCGCTTTCTTGTAAAACGTACAACTGGGATCTCCTCCGTCCCTCTAGTACAACCTGAACACCCCTTCGAACCTTCAAGACTCCACCTGTACCAGAGAATTTATACCCTTTTTCATCCAGGGCACTTAGCGAAATAAGATTCCTTTTCAGGTCTGGAACATGTTGAACTTGGCCAAGTGTTCTAACAGTTCCATCCTGCAGCTTCAATCTGACTTGACCTATCCCAGCAACACGGCAAGACTGGTTGTTTCCCATGACAACTCCACCTTGCTAAACAACCTCATATGTTTGAAATAAATTCCTGTCGAAATACATATGATGCGAACACGCTGAATCAAGAATCCACTCATCCTGTTTAGATTCCACATCAGATATAGCAAACAAGACCTCTCGGCTATCCGAAAAATCCTCAATTACATTAATCTCGTTCGAAGTACAAGATTGCCCCGAATGATTTGCATGTAAATTACCTTTACCCTGCAACTTGTCACAATCTTTCTTCAAGTGTCCTTTTCGCCTGCAGTAGAAGCAATACACATTGCTGTACCTCGTCTTTGACCAACCCCTCCGTCGTTCACCATGAATAACTAGAGCATCCCCACTTCTAGATATAGGATCTCCAACCAACAATTGCATCTTCTCCTTTGAAAACAGAGCGTCGTATACTTCCTTAATGGTCAGTGTGTCTCGACTATACAAAATAGTATCACGAAACGACGAAAAAGAACTAGGTAGCAAACACAACAGGATCAAGGCCAGATCATCTTCATCATATTTTACCTCCAACATCTCCAAATCTGCAGTGATTTCCTTGAACACAGCAAGATGGTCCTGTAGTGACCATCCTTTTGCCATGCGATGGGAATACAGCTTCAGCTTTAAAGTCAGTTTGCTCGTCAGACTCTTCATCATGCACAACTGCTACAGCTTAAGCCACAAAGCAGTCGTCGTCTTCTCCTTCAAAACATCTTGTAGTAAATTGTTGGATAAATGAAGATGAATTAATGAAATAGCCTTCCGATCCCTCCATTGTCTCTCCTCCATAGACAAATTTGCTAGCATCCTTTCAATACCCAACAAAGCATCATCAAGATCCATCTGCGTCAACATAGCCCTCATCTTTACTTGTCATAGTGAAAATCTTGTATTGCGATCTAGTAGTGGAATATCATACTTCACCGAAGCCATCTCTGAAAAATCTCAATCAAATCATGAAGAACTTGCAACCTGCAACACCCAAACCTGAAAAACTTCCAAACGTGCAAGGAGGCAAAATCGTCCAGAACCACAATTTTACCCAAAACTAAAATTGGACACCACCACAAGGTCTATCTCGTCGTCCGGAGAAAACTACTTGAAGACATCGTCACCGAAAACCACCACACGCGCCGCCACTCGCTCGCTGGAGTTCCCACCGCCGGTGACCGGTCGAAAATGCGTCGGCGACCTGTGATCCTTTCTGAACTGTCTCCGCCTCCTGAGTCCACTAGTGGTGTTCGTTTCTTCAAACTCATTTTGGTTTGACCAGAAAAACAAAAACAGATCCGACGGAAAATCGAAAAATTGGACAGATTCGTTTTCTGATTTTTTGGTAATTTTTTGACCAGTTTCTAATCAGTTTCAGGCCAGAAATCCACCAACAAACCCGCTCTGATACAACTTGTTGGGATCGGTGGAAACAAAATGCGAGAATTGAGATTTAATGGACACTAATTTGAAGTATAAATACAAGATCGCAAAAATACCATGAACGAGATTAAAGTAAAGAAATAAACTGGCAGAGGAACGATGTTATTTTATTCCATCAATGAAAGGAGAGAATTACAATAATTGACTTCAACAATAAGGAACGATGTTATTTTATTCCATCAATGAAAGGAGAGAATTACAATAATTGACTTCAACAATAATGAAAGAGGAGACTCATATTTATACCACAAGAGTGTAGCGCTAAAAGAGTCCTAAAAAAGTAAGAATTCTAGGTTAAACGTGAAAAGGAAAAAAAAAAACGAGACAAGAACTTTTTTTCTTTATTTTCCGGATACTATTTGATTCTCCAAATCCATCACGCATCTTCAAGATTTCCTTTCCAATTTGAGTCACCAACTCTAACAATAACAACTAAATGATTATGCTTCTCATACAATGTAGGCTCTTACAATGGAAAATTTAATCTCAATTTGACAAGCAGAACAGGTCATGCAATGCCTCAATTGCATTACCAAAAGCGATTTGGAATCACTCAAATTGAGCACCAGAAAACACCCATGCGTAAGCATGTTTGGAAAGTGCTTTCAAACAGTTTAAATTATTAATATATAGAAATGAATATTGGATAAGTGGGTAGCACTTGTGGGTTTCTATATATTATAAATATATAGAAACTATAACACATTGAAAAAATAATACAAAAAATCGATAAAAAACCGAAAAAGGAAATGAACTAATTGATTAACTTTCCACTTATTCATTTACAGACTCACAGTTACAGTTTCCCTTCACACAAGCTTTAATGCATCTGATCAGTCGAGGAGGCACTTTGAAAACTCTTCAACTTAAGCAGAAAAATGAATGGAATTGTTTGGCAACCTAAGAGCATCTAATAATAAGTCCCTGTTTGGGTAAAAAAAAAAAAAACCAATAATAATAATAATTAATTGTTTTTTAAAAATTTATTTTTAGTTATATATGCTTCTAATAAAATAATTTTATACATAAAATCATAATTCTTTCTCACTCTTAATGACACAATCTTAAAAATAAAAATAAATAAATAAATAAATAAAGGAAAGAAAAAGACCTATTTTTTCACAAAGTATATTTTCAAAAAATCTATATTAAACAGGTTCTAAATAATGCTATTCAAAAAAAGATTATTCGATTTTGTTTTATAATTATTAAATTTCTTTTATTTTACTTCTTTAATTCTATCAAATGATGATCAAACATATCGTTACTATCATAGGGATTTAAGGGTGATTATATTGTCACCACATTTTAATTGCAATTGAACTTGTCATTCTTTGTTCACTATTGCAATTATTTCCTAAATTTTTTTTTTCGTCGAATTTTCATATCTTCAACCTCCATTAATTAGTACATCTCCTCATTGATAATGATTTACATCAAAATATTTCATTTCCAAGCTTTAAAATGAGCAAAAATTATTGTTTGTACATTTATTTTTATTTAAAAAAAACAATATGATGAAAAATTAAGTTGTTATACGCTATTTCGATGAATTTTTGGACATAAAATATTAAAAAACACAATATGCATTAATGACTAATGAAAAGATTGATGATAAGAATGTCGTTAAAAATCGTTAAGACATGTGTATTTTATGATAAGTAAAGATTAATAATCATGAGGATAATTAAAATGTTGTACAAGAAATAAACATTGTCGTCTGAATATATTTACCTGGGATTTAATTTGGCATGCATTTGATTGAGTGTTTATAAGTTATGAGTTTCACGAAAGTCCAGGGACGGATCTAGGATTGGATTCAAGACCGAGCTATAAAATTTCAAATCGGGCTGCTACGTAGAAAAAAATAAAATTACACATAAAAAACTGATTTTTTTACCCAAAAAAAAATAAAAAATACCTTTAGAAAAATTTGTTGGGCCTGAGAGGGGGGACTACAGCCCCCCCCCCCCAAATCCGTCCGTGCGAAAGTCGAAATATTGAATCAACTTCAATTAATGTTATACCAAACATGCATCAAGTGGTCATCAAATTATCAATAGTATCAAACATGTCATAGAGACCAACAAGTTATTCTTAATGTTTCAAAATCGCATCCGTATATTGATTAAGGTTCGTTTGGCATGACTTTAGAGAAGTGAAATGAACTTTTGAAACTCAAAAATTGCTTTTGAAACTGTTTGACTAATTTTATGAATGATCATGCTACATGTACATCAAGTTTGATATCATGTGAGTTGATAGATATATTATATATAGATTTTAACTATACTTTTTTCAATCATGGCCAAATTCAACAAAGAATGTACAAGAAGCATAAATCTTTTTTTGAAAGTGTTACTTTTGATTAGAAGAATTTTCAGAGGAAGTTGATCTAACGTGACTTTCTCTAAAAGTATTTCCAAAATGGTAACATTTTTTTAAATTTAGTTTTAAAAAAATGCCAAACAGACCCTAACCAAAAGTTAAAAATTAAAAGTCGTGCATTTTTGTCCCATTTTGGTTTAATTATTTTGAATTATAATGAAAGGAATAGTAATTTTTTGAAGAATGTGTGATTTAAAATAAATGAAAAGTTTTAAAATTTTCGTGCAATGTTATTTTATTAGAAAATGAGTGGTTGATAAGAAAAAAGAAAAAATAATAAATTTTAAATTAATAGGGGCCAAACTTGGGAGTCAAAATTGATTAAAAAAATGTAAATATATAAGACAATGTTAGCATTTCAATAATTTTGCCCTCCAACTTCAAATCAAAGCATGGATTAACATCGACATAAATTATTGAATCATACTTAATGTACATCTTGGTATACAATCATACTTACACTTCGTCACATGACATTACCCAATGGATAGTTTAAAAAATAGATAAATAAAACAATTTTTTTCATCCAATGCATGTATTAACAAATGTGTACGAATGGCAAAGTCCTAAATTATTTTTTTCTTAGGATAATTTAAGGATGTACAAGGGTTCAGGACCCACAACGTCAAAAATGTTGGGGGAGTCGAGCCAATGCAATTTGAAAAAACAATACGGATTGGTAGTCATCGTCACTGTAGTAGATACCATAGTTGGAAGAGTGATCCTACAGGTAAAAACTTGCATTCATCACAAGTAGCAAAATCTTGAAACAGAAATCACAATTCTATTACAAAGTTCAGCTTTGGGCCACTCTACGAAAGAGAAATGTAATAGATATGCAAATTATTGAGGCAATCGAGTATTAGTCATTATTTTTTTCAGCTACATAAAATGTCAGAAGACAAAATCTTGTACTTATGACTCAATTTCTCGAAATGACAATCAATGACCAATTAGCCAAACATCATTTTTACCAAAATGGTTGTTTTCAGGGATAATAACCTGTGAATGTAAATCCTCTTCCCACAATCTCGCCAGCACAAAACCATGCAAAGCGCTCAAGGCCATACAATGCAGCAATGCCAGCATCCTTGACCTTCATTTCCTGCCTGTGTTTTTAGGTGTTCTTGACGTAGTTGAGCTCCTTTCAGAGTGACTCCGTACGACCACGAATGCTGGAATTGATGAGTGAAGAAAACTTACAAAAACACGTTCATTTTTCCATTTTGGGAAATTGCTGATGGAGAAACTAGCAAAATATGGACATGCAACTCATGTACTAACATAGATTTGACGATATTATTGGAGCCATTATGACAATGACTAATCACGTTCAGCAACTCAAGGTAACAATGGACCACAGTCTGAAGTCTAAACTAAATTATATAATCATGACGAATTTCATATTATACTTTGAAACACGTTTTACGCTATACCATACTGTGAGTTTCACTTCCATGTAATGTGGATAACTTCACCCAGCCATTCTTCCCTCACTGCGAATATATGTTCAGAGATGGGGGTGTAAGAGAAAAAGAACATTTTGCACATATCATGTCAAATGACAACCATATCAATGGTGCCAAGCATAAAGAGGTTAAACCAAGAAAGTTGTTCAACCCAATAAAATAGCATAAACCTTTAGGACATCAAGCCATTTCGCCCCTAACCCATGAATGAATTATAAATAGACTAATGTCATATATTTGTACTATTGATAATTTAAATAAATTTGGAATTAAAATAAGGCAAAAGAAAACCTTATAATTACTTTAAATAAATTTGTATAAATTTTCAATACATTAAATTTCAGTAACATGTAAGAATGCATCTATTTGCATGCTCTAATATTATAACATACAACACACTTCAATATTTTGTGGTCAACACATGCACAACAGATTAAACCCCTGTTTGATACTAATTTTTTGTCAAATTCATTTTCAACCACACATTTTTTCGATAAAATAATTTTGCATGTCTAAAACAGGCCACCCTAAATGTTATGCATCAGGACCTTATCATGTTCCACTTTTGAATTAAATGATAGAGGATTCGAATTTCTCTAATTGGTGATAAGAGACATCACCATCCTAAGGAAAGCAATTCTTGTAACTTCTTTTGCATTAGAATAGCCTTATCAAAAGTCGAAAAATAATGATGTTAGATTTGGTGCCTCAAAATACGGATTGGAGGCATGAAGTTGTGTATTCGACTTGGACTAGGAGAGAATTGACCTAGGGCTTCAAGGAAGCTGCCGCCAACTACTATGCGATCACACCAAGTAATCTCATACACCATTGTAGGGAGTTCACGGCCAGCCAATGTTTCTTCCATGTTGCCGCATGGGTTTCTTCCATGCGGTAGCATGGTTCATTTTGTGCGCCGCGTGGATTTTTCTCATTTTACGCATTTTAACCTAATTGTAATAGATTTTCTTACCTTTTAGAGCTCTTTTACGGTTTTGGTGGTGGCCTATAAATATAAGGCTCCTCTTTTAGTTTAGTTAAAGCCATGATTTTCATGTCTGTAATTTCTCTCCATACAGTCAGTTAACATACATCGTTCCTCTACGATCAATCCTCTTATATTTCTTTACTTTTAATCTTTTTTATTTTTTATTATTTTCATTACTTCATATTATGTCATTAATCTCATTCATTACAATCTGTTCGGGTCCAACAAGTGGTATCAGAGCTTGATTCTTTTGTAGATTGGTTAAGATTTTTTAGAGGTGGCTAACATGAAGTATAACATTTCACTATTGGATCGCAATATAAGGTTTTCTCTATGACAAGTAAAGATGAGGGCTATTTTGGCGCAGTTGGATTGGGATGATGCTTTATTGGGTTTTGAGAGGATGCCAGATAATTGAACAATAGAGAAGAAACAACGAAGGGATAGGAAGGCTCTATTGCAGATCTACCTTTATTTATCTAACAATATTCTGTAGGATGTCTTGAAGGAGAAGACAGTGTTTACTTTATGGTTGAAATTAGAGCAGTTATGTATGACTAAAAGTCTTACTAGTAAACTGGCTTAAAGGAGATATTGTATTCACATCGCATGGTGGAAGGAGGGTCGTTGGAAGATTATATTGTCGTGTTTAGGAAAATTATCACAGATTTGGAGATGTTGGAGGTTAAGTACGATGAAGAGGATCTGGTCTTGATCATGTTGTGTTCGCTGCCTGACTCTTATGTATCGTTTTGAGATACCATCTTGTACAGTCGGGATATTTTGAATATAGACACTGTCTATGATGCTTTGCATTCGAATGAGAAGTTGAAGCATTTGGTTTGAGGTACATCAAGGGATGAGGGGGCTTTTGTATCTCATGGTGGTCGATGGAGGGATAGTTCGAAGGTTAACATCAATTTGTTTTACTTCTATTGCAGATGGAAGGGACGTATTTAGAAGAATTCCAATAAGTTGCAAGCTAAAGGTAGTTTAGTTGCAAAAATCATGGAGCGTAACCTTTGACTTTAGACGAAACAAATGTCGTTAAGGATTTTCTAGATGATGGAGATGTGATGTTGACTGTGGTATCTGAAGTGGAATGTAGGCCTGACAATGAGTAGATTCTTGATTCGGCATGTTCGCATCATATGTGTTCCAATCAGAATTTTTTTTAGACATGTGAGGCTTTTTAGCAAGGTGGAGTTATGATTGAAAACAACCAGTCTTGCCACATTGCTGAGATCGATCAAGTTAGATTGAGACTACAGGATGGAACGTTCAGAACAATTGGTTCGACATGTTCATGAGCACCCTGGATGCAAAAGGGTATAAATTCTCTGGTGAAGGTGGAGTCCAAAAGGTCCAAACGGGTGTCAAGATTGTACTTGAGGAACAAAGAAGTTCTCAATTGTACATTTTGCAGGGAAGCGCGGAACCAGTTAAGAGACATTTAGACAAATTTAATACTGTGGTGGATATTCAGTTAGGCACAGTACCTCTTGAGATGGACTCTGGGTCGATTTAGAACATTACTTAGGGGAGCGTTGGTGATTTCGCTTTGCCACCAATTTCAACAGTTGTACTGTGTTCAAATGCTAGGGTAGGACTCATAGAGCGTAGGTACAATGTTGTCAACAGTGTCTGTGATGCTTTTCGGGATCGTTGAAGGTGACAGTTCTAGCAAGGGACCTTCTCATCAGACATCTTATGTGGTTTCTGCTGTAGGGTGTGCTTCAACACTATTTGATAAACATTAATACCTTGGTAAAATTTTGAAAACCCCGAAATAGGCACGTGTTGCCTATGGACGCCATGCAGAGGACGATGGTTTATATGAAGAGTTTTTGGTTATTGGGTTGAAGAAATTGGCCAGTTTATTTCGATGCAGACGGGTTTATTTCTCAAGTGGAGAAATTTTGTGGACTCCACTCGTTGCATAGAATTTTGAGTCAAGTTGGAGATTGTTAGGTTTGGTTCCTCGAAATACGGCTTGGGGACTTGACGTTCCGTATTCGACTTAGACTAAGAAAGAATTGACTTAAGGCTTCAAGGAAACGGGAAGGAGAAAAATAAGCTGCGGTCGACTTCTATGCGATCGCATACACCATTGTCGGGAGTGCACAACCAGCCAATGTTTCTGGTCGCATGGTTTATTTCGATTACCGTACAGATTTTTCTCGTTTTACGCGTTTTAACCTAATTGTAATAGATTTTCTTACATTCTAGGACTCTTTTAGGATTTTAGTCGTGGCCTATAAATATAAGGCTTCTCTATCAATTTAGTTGAAGCCTTGATTGTTCTGTTTGTAATTTTTCTTCATATTGTCAGTTAATATACATCGTTCCTCTACGATTAATCAGCTTCTATTTATTTACTTTTAATCTTGTTTATTTGTTGTGATCTTCATTACTGCATATTATGTCGTTAATCTCATTCATTATAATCCATTCGAATGTTACAAATAGTACTAACTTGGACTACAGGATGGGAAATCAGCTCCAGGTATTCAGTGAACCAGGTAGGCTATCAGAAGGACTGTATAAAATAAGAGACAATAAATTAAATTCAGAATCCAAGCATGTAATGTACACAGGAAAGAGCATCAAAACCATTAAGAATACATACAAATTAACCTTGAAAGATGAGTATAGAACGGCTGCTTGGCCAATTCATTGCATTTTTCCACAGTAGATGGCTCCTGAATGTATTGTTTGCTCTACTCCGATAACTACTTGTAGTAAGAAGTTCCATGCTTGGCCACAAATTGTGAGGCTTAGACAGCCTTTGTTTGCAATTACTGTAACTTGTCTTCCATCATATCTCGAAGGAATTTCTACCTATCAAACAAAAAGGGACTAAACCAGAATGGTTATTCAAAATGGAATTTTTATCCTGGTGGAAAAGATGTTCATTTTTAACAAGTCTTATGTAAAAGTCATGCCAAATTAGAGAGAGAAACAATAGCAACAATTAGACAATTCTGGATTTTTATGTGTAGTAAGATTTGTAGCTAATTTCAATAAATATGTATGAGATTCTAGTGTGTTATTATTTTATACATGTTTTGAGATTGTGTAAGTTGGAACACATAGCCTGTGGCATTTAAATTTTTTTTGCGAAATATAGTTGAGCTTTGTTGGCTGCATTCACTCTACAGCTATCAAGAATGTGTTCACTAATTATTACAATTTATCAATTGTTAAATATCTGTGGAGTACATCAGTTAAGTCGTACAGCTACATTATGAAAATTTGACGATCTTTATGAATACAGTCACCCACATGCAGCATTCTTTTGCACCCAATTTGACCTTGAAAGACTAAAGATATCCAAAATTACAAAACTATGTTATCTAATTAGTAGATTATTGTTAGTCGTTGATAAGTGTACGTTATATACTTTTATGGGCCTTAAAGTAAACATTTCATAGTTCTTTTGATCAATTATAGCTCTATTTATTGTATATTTTGCTTGTTAGATGAAATTCGATGATTGAAAGGGGAATTGAAATAGAGAAGCGAAAAATAGTGAGAAAAGGTGAAATTCAAAGCTTGAGGTCTCAATTGTAACTTTTCAATAGTTAATTCAGACCACAAAACAATAATTGAAGATTGCTAAGAGTTAATTAGATACAATTAAAAGTAAAAAAAATGAGTTAAATTATTTTCACAAATCAATTTCCTCATGTACCGATGCTGTTGAGAAGCGACTGCAAGTTGTAGCGAAGATTGAAAACTAATATGGTGATGAGATTGTTGAGAACTAGCAAGTTACCATAATTGCTCTGATATCACTTACTGATCCTGAAGGCGACACAAGGATTGAGATTAATGACGTTTTATGAAATATGTAACAAGATCAAAAAGATGAAACAAGATTAAAAGTAAAGAAATTAAAGAGAATTAAGCAAAAGAAATGATGTTTTATTAATCGACAATATGGAGAGAGAATTACAACAGAGCAATAATAGCTTAAACTAAACTTAAAGAAAAGGCCAATATTTATAGGTACATACCCTACCTTAAAGATAGAAATAATAATTCGAGGAGAACTATGGGCTCACCATAGACAAATTGACCTAAGTAATTTGCAGTATACAAACTTATCATATAAATAATAACTTAGAGAGACTATAGGCTCGCAATAGACAAATTACTTAACCAATTTGCAGTATATGAACTTGTCATATAAAACATAACCTAGAGCAGCTATGGGCTCGTTATAGGCAAATCAACTCTCAAATTATCGGAGTCTTATAAGTGGCCTCAGAATGAAGAGGCCTTACACCAAGCTCGACGAGAGGTGAGAAATAAACATCTTGCATAGCTAGAAAAAGACATCTGGTGTACTATCGAACTATCAGAGTCTTATCAGTTGGCCTTGAATAGATGAGGACTTAGAGCTAAGCTCGACGATAGTGAGGTGAGGAATAATCTCGCTGAGCTAGGGATAAGCATCTGGCTAGGTGGGGGATAGGCATCCCACGAATAACTGTCGAACTATTGGAGCTTCATAAGCTGGCCTCATATGGATGATGACTTAGAGCTAAGCTCAACGACAATAAGAGGCGAGGAATAAGCATCTAGTGAGGTCGGGAATAAACATCTCGCGTGGCCAGGGATAAATATCTAGCAAAGTGAGGAATAAACATTCTGTTAATCTCAAGCTATCGAAGTCTTATAAGCGGCCTTGGGTAGACGAGGTCTTACAGCTAGGCTTGACGATTGAAAGAAGCGAGGATTAAACATCTCATGAGGTAAGGAATAAGCATCTAGTGTGGCGAGGAATAAACATCCCGTGAGCACAAGGAATAAACATCTCACGTGGCCTAGAATAAACATCTCGCATGGCTAGAAAAGGTTCCTTTTGCAAGGGTAAACACACTGGTGATTTGCCTCGTCCTTTTTTCAAGGAACGAGTAATTATAAAATACTACCTCTTCCTTCATTCAAGGAATGAAAACTTCAAGGTACCGCCTCTTCCTTTCTTCAAGGAGTGAGGTATTCTAAAATGCTATTTCTAATAATAAAAAATTCACAGGCTAGGTCTTGCCTTCAATAAATAAAGAATACCACGAGCTCAGCTTGTCTTCAATAATGCGAGGTCCTACAAGGGAGCCTCGAACATGCTAGGTTTTAGAACTTGCCTCAGATAATGGAGAAGATGATAAAAAGGCTCTCAATGAGTGAAATTTGAGCTGGGCATTTGCCAAGTACTTGGTGCATGCCACTATTCATTTACAATATAACATGGACAATAATAGATAACAACTCATTTCAACAAATATAATTAAGATTCATCACCATGTCCTTTCAAATTCTATGCACATGCTTCGTTTTTCAATACAGTTTCGTGCCATGAAAATTTTTGTTTGGCATATTATGAACAAGTTTGCATATTTTGGAAAAACCTTATTGCATCCTAGGAGTAATTTTAATATGTGTATCCTAAAAAATTAGAATCAACAGTTCTGAATATAAATAGATTCTTAGGAATAAAATTGGTTTCCAAAGACTACAAGTGTCATAAGGAATCCATATTCCAAAATTATGCTTACATTGCTGCTGCTCCATTGCAGTACCGAACAGACCAATGCATGAACTCCCTATTATAAAAATTCATATTGCTGGTGTTTGAGCAAATATAGTCAAAGATGAATCATTTGGTTGCCATTGCATGGACATATTGCCCTTGAACAAAATATAAATGCTGAACATACCCTTTTAAAGTTAAATTTTTAGATCTTTTCTCATACACTAATCCCAGATTTAATGTACCAACAATATACCTAAGTAACCATTTCATCCCAGCCCAATGAGGCTTGCCAGGATTGGAAATAAATCTGCTTAGGAAACTGATTACATAAGCAAGGTCAGGTCTGGTTGTTATCATGGAAAACATTACAGAACCTATGGCATTTGCATAGGGTATATTTTCCATTTCCTTCATCTCTTCTTCAGATTTAGGAGAGTGAGTCTTAGATAGGTTCATGTGGGCAGCAAGGGGTACATTAACTATTTTACTATCTTTCATACCAAATCTTGCCACAACTTTATTTAAGTATGCTTCTTGTGTGATGGTTAACTTGTTTTCAGATCTGATTATTTTTATAACCATCCCTAGAATTGTTCTAGAATATCCTAGGTCCTTCATATCAAATTCAGATTTCAAAAGATTCTTTAATCTAGAAATTTGAAACTTGTCAGGACTGGCTAGAAGCATATCATCTACGTAAAGTAGTAAGGAAATTCCCCCTCACCCCCACCACTTTTCATATTGTTATAATATAAGCAAGCATCAAATTCACTTATTTTGAACCCAATCTTTAACACATATGCATCAAACCTTTTATACCATTGTCTAGGGCTCTATTTCAGCTTATATAATGATTTTTCCAGTTTACAAACATATTCAGATTTGTTTTTAACTTCAAAACCTTGAGGTTGACTCATGAAGATATCCTCTTCCAATTTCCCATGTAAGAATGCAGTTTTCACGTCAAGTTGCTCAAGTTCCCAATTATATTGAGCAACCATAGCCAATATCAACCTTATGGTTTTATATTTGATTACAGATGAGAATATCTCATTGTAATCAACTCCTTCTATCTAAGTATACCCCTTTGCCACAAGTCTAGCCTTAAACCTAATAGGATTAGATGGTCCATTACCCTCTTTAAGCTTGTAAACCCATTTACACTGCACTACCCTATGATCCTTAGGTTTTTTTAACAAGCTTCCAAGTTTTATTTTCATTCAGGGATTGCATTTCTTCTTTCATGGCATGTAACCAATTTTTAGAATTTTTCCCATGCATAGCTTCTTCATAAGAGGTAGGTTCAGCTTGTTCTATTTCTTCTCTAGAGACTAAGGCAAAGTCTGTCATATTTAATAGTTCATATCTAGGATTGGGTCTAGGTTGTTTTCTTACCCTATGCCCAACTAATTGATAGTCTTGAACCTCAGTTTGTTCAGCAATATGATCAAGTTCTTCAGATTCAGTCCCATTCAGGGGTTTATTAGGCTCTATAGGTTCAGTAACTTGTTCAACCTGGTGATGTACAACTTTATTTTCATCATCTCCTGGTTGAGATGGGTTAAATTTAGTTAACTTCGCCTCACTCTAAACAGTCTAATTGTTTAAAGATTCATTTGTTCCTTTAGAACCTTATTTTAGGCATGGTATTTCAGATTCATTAAAGATTACATCTCTACAATTAATAATCTTAATGCCTGGAACACCCAAAACCCACAACCTGTAGCCTTTAACACCTTCTAGATATCCTAGCATCACACATTTGATGGCTCTAGGTTCCAACTTTCCTTCAGATTGATGTGCATATGCTGCACATCCAAAAAACCCTTATATGAGTTAAGTTTGGGGTTTTTCCTGTCCACAATTCTTGTGGGGTCTTAAACCCTATACTACTACAAGGGGACCTATTAATCAAGTAAGCTGCTGTACAAGCAGCTTCAACCCAAACCCTTTGGCCAAACCAGAACTAATAAGCATGCATCTTACTTTATTCATTATAGTCCTGTTCATTCTCTCAGCTACCCCATTTTACTGGGGTGTGTATTTCACAGTCCTATACCTTAATATTCCTTTCTATTTACATAAATTATCAAATTCTATATTACAGAACTCCAGCCCATTATCAGCTCTTAGGGTTTTCAATTTCTTCTCTAATTGATTTTCAACAATGTTCAACCATGTTCTGAACTTCTGGAATGTTTCAGATTTAGCCTTTAAGGGATAAATCCAAACCTTCCTAGAATAGTCATCTACAAGTGATAAGAAGTATTTACTTCCACCAAAATAAATCTTTTTTTGAAAGTGTTACTTTTGATTAGAAGAATTTTCAGAGGAAGTTGATCTAACGTGACTTTCTCTAAAAGTATTTCCAAAATGGTAACATTTTTTTAAATTTAGTTTTAAAAAAATGCCAAACAGACCCTAACCAAAAGTTAAAAATTAAAAGTCGTGCATTTTTGTCCCATTTTGGTTTAATTATTTTGAATTATAATGAAAGGAATAGTAATTTTTTGAAGAATGTGTGATTTAAAATAAATGAAAAGTTTTAAAATTTTCGTGCAATGTTATTTTATTAGAAAATGAGTGGTTGATAAGAAAAAAGAAAAAATAATAAATTTTAAATTAATAGGGGCCAAACTTGGGAGTCAAAATTGATTAAAAAAATGTAAATATATAAGACAATGTTAGCATTTCAATAATTTTGCCCTCCAACTTCAAATCAAAGCATGGATTAACATCGACATAAATTATTGAATCATACTTAATGTACATCTTGGTATACAATCATACTTACACTTCGTCACATGACATTACCCAATGGATAGTTTAAAAAATAGATAAATAAAACAATTTTTTTCATCCAATGCATGTATTAACAAATGTGTACGAATGGCAAAGTCCTAAATTATTTTTTTCTTAGGATAATTTAAGGATGTACAAGGGTTCAGGACCCACAACGTCAAAAATGTTGGGGGAGTCGAGCCAATGCAATTTGAAAAAACAATACGGATTGGTAGTCATCGTCACTGTAGTAGATACCATAGTTGGAAGAGTGATCCTACAGGTAAAAACTTGCATTCATCACAAGTAGCAAAATCTTGAAACAGAAATCACAATTCTATTACAAAGTTCAGCTTTGGGCCACTCTACGAAAGAGAAATGTAATAGATATGCAAATTATTGAGGCAATCGAGTATTAGTCATTATTTTTTTCAGCTACATAAAATGTCAGAAGACAAAATCTTGTACTTATGACTCAATTTCTCGAAATGACAATCAATGACCAATTAGCCAAACATCATTTTTACCAAAATGGTTGTTTTCAGGGATAATAACCTGTGAATGTAAATCCTCTTCCCACAATCTCGCCAGCACAAAACCATGCAAAGCGCTCAAGGCCATACAATGCAGCAATGCCAGCATCCTTGACCTTCATTTCCTGCCTGTGTTTTTAGGTGTTCTTGACGTAGTTGAGCTCCTTTCAGAGTGACTCCGTACGACCACGAATGCTGGAATTGATGAGTGAAGAAAACTTACAAAAACACGTTCATTTTTCCATTTTGGGAAATTGCTGATGGAGAAACTAGCAAAATATGGACATGCAACTCATGTACTAACATAGATTTGACGATATTATTGGAGCCATTATGACAATGACTAATCACGTTCAGCAACTCAAGGTAACAATGGACCACAGTCTGAAGTCTAAACTAAATTATATAATCATGACGAATTTCATATTATACTTTGAAACACGTTTTACGCTATACCATACTGTGAGTTTCACTTCCATGTAATGTGGATAACTTCACCCAGCCATTCTTCCCTCACTGCGAATATATGTTCAGAGATGGGGGTGTAAGAGAAAAAGAACATTTTGCACATATCATGTCAAATGACAACCATATCAATGGTGCCAAGCATAAAGAGGTTAAACCAAGAAAGTTGTTCAACCCAATAAAATAGCATAAACCTTTAGGACATCAAGCCATTTCGCCCCTAACCCATGAATGAATTATAAATAGACTAATGTCATATATTTGTACTATTGATAATTTAAATAAATTTGGAATTAAAATAAGGCAAAAGAAAACCTTATAATTACTTTAAATAAATTTGTATAAATTTTCAATACATTAAATTTCAGTAACATGTAAGAATGCATCTATTTGCATGCTCTAATATTATAACATACAACACACTTCAATATTTTGTGGTCAACACATGCACAACAGATTAAACCCCTGTTTGATACTAATTTTTTGTCAAATTCATTTTCAACCACACATTTTTTCGATAAAATAATTTTGCATGTCTAAAACAGGCCACCCTAAATGTTATGCATCAGGACCTTATCATGTTCCACTTTTGAATTAAATGATAGAGGATTCGAATTTCTCTAATTGGTGATAAGAGACATCACCATCCTAAGGAAAGCAATTCTTGTAACTTCTTTTGCATTAGAATAGCCTTATCAAAAGTCGAAAAATAATGATGTTAGATTTGGTGCCTCAAAATACGGATTGGAGGCATGAAGTTGTGTATTCGACTTGGACTAGGAGAGAATTGACCTAGGGCTTCAAGGAAGCTGCCGCCAACTACTATGCGATCACACCAAGTAATCTCATACACCATTGTAGGGAGTTCACGGCCAGCCAATGTTTCTTCCATGTTGCCGCATGGGTTTCTTCCATGCGGTAGCATGGTTCATTTTGTGCGCCGCGTGGATTTTTCTCATTTTACGCATTTTAACCTAATTGTAATAGATTTTCTTACCTTTTAGAGCTCTTTTACGGTTTTGGTGGTGGCCTATAAATATAAGGCTCCTCTTTTAGTTTAGTTAAAGCCATGATTTTCATGTCTGTAATTTCTCTCCATACAGTCAGTTAACATACATCGTTCCTCTACGATCAATCCTCTTATATTTCTTTACTTTTAATCTTTTTTATTTTTTATTATTTTCATTACTTCATATTATGTCATTAATCTCATTCATTACAATCTGTTCGGGTCCAACAAGTGGTATCAGAGCTTGATTCTTTTGTAGATTGGTTAAGATTTTTCAGAGGTGGCTAACATGAAGTATAACATTTCACTATTGGATCGCAATATAAGGTTTTCTCTATGACAAGTAAAGATGAGGGCTATTTTGGCGCAGTTGGATTGGGATGATGCTTTATTGGGTTTTGAGAGGATGCCAGATAATTGAACAATAGAGAAGAAACAACGAAGGGATAGGAAGGCTCTATTGCAGATCTACCTTTATTTATCTAACAATATTCTGTAGGATGTCTTGAAGGAGAAGACAGTGTTTACTTTATGGTTGAAATTAGAGCAGTTATGTATGACTAAAAGTCTTACTAGTAAACTGGCTTAAAGGAGATATTGTATTCACATCGCATGGTGGAAGGAGGGTCGTTGGAAGATTATATTGTCGTGTTTAGGAAAATTATCACAGATTTGGAGATGTTGGAGGTTAAGTACGATGAAGAGGATCTGGTCTTGATCATGTTGTGTTCGCTGCCTGACTCTTATGTATCGTTTTGAGATACCATCTTGTACAGTCGGGATATTTTGAATATAGACACTGTCTATGATGCTTTGCATTCGAATGAGAAGTTGAAGCATTTGGTTTGAGGTACATCAAGGGATGAGGGGGCTTTTGTATCTCATGGTGGTCGATGGAGGGATAGTTCGAAGGTTAACATCAATTTGTTTTACTTCTATTGCAGATGGAAGGGACGTATTTAGAAGAATTCCAATAAGTTGCAAGCTAAAGGTAGTTTAGTTGCAAAAATCATGGAGCGTAACCTTTGACTTTAGACGAAACAAATGTCGTTAAGGATTTTCTAGATGATGGAGATGTGATGTTGACTGTGGTATCTGAAGTGGAATGTAGGCCTGACAATGAGTAGATTCTTGATTCGGCATGTTCGCATCATATGTGTTCCAATCAGAATTTTTTTTAGACATGTGAGGCTTTTTAGCAAGGTGGAGTTATGATTGAAAACAACCAGTCTTGCCACATTGCTGAGATCGATCAAGTTAGATTGAGACTACAGGATGGAACGTTCAGAACAATTGGTTCGACATGTTCATGAGCACCCTGGATGCAAAAGGGTATAAATTCTCTGGTAAAGGTGGAGTCCAAAAGGTCCAAACGGGTGTCAAGATTGTACTTGAGGAACAAAGAAGTTCTCAATTGTACATTTTGCAGGGAAGCGCGGAACCAGTTAAGAGACATTTAGACAAATTTAATACTGTGGTGGATATTCAGTTAGGCACAGTACCTCTTGAGATGGACTCTGGGTCGATTTAGAACATTACTTAGGGGAGCGTTGGTGATTTCGCTTTGCCACCAATTTCAACAGTTGTACTGTGTTCAAATGCTAGGGTAGGACTCATAGAGCGTAGGTACAATGTTGTCAACAGTGTCTGTGATGCTTTTCGGGATCGTTGAAGGTGACAGTTCTAGCAAGGGACCTTCTCATCAGACATCTTATGTGGTTTCTGCTGTAGGGTGTGCTTCAACACTATTTGATAAACATTAATACCTTGGTAAAATTTTGAAAACCCCGAAATAGGCACGTGTTGCCTATGGACGCCATGCAGAGGACGATGGTTTATATGAAGAGTTTTTGGTTATTGGGTTGAAGAAATTGGCCAGTTTATTTCGATGCAGACGGGTTTATTTCTCAAGTGGAGAAATTTTGTGGACTCCACTCGTTGCATAGAATTTTGAGTCAAGTTGGAGATTGTTAGGTTTGGTTCCTCGAAATACGGCTTGGGGACTTGACGTTCCGTATTCGACTTAGACTAAGAAAGAATTGACTTAAGGCTTCAAGGAAACGGGAAGGAGAAAAATAAGCTGCGGTCGACTTCTATGCGATCGCATACACCATTGTCGGGAGTGCACAACCAGCCAATGTTTCTGGTCGCATGGTTTATTTCGATTACCGTACAGATTTTTCTCGTTTTACGCGTTTTAACCTAATTGTAATAGATTTTCTTACATTCTAGGACTCTTTTAGGATTTTAGTCGTGGCCTATAAATATAAGGCTTCTCTATCAATTTAGTTGAAGCCTTGATTGTTCTGTTTGTAATTTTTCTTCATATTGTCAGTTAATATACATCGTTCCTCTACGATTAATCAGCTTCTATTTATTTACTTTTAATCTTGTTTATTTGTTGTGATCTTCATTACTGCATATTATGTCGTTAATCTCATTCATTATAATCCATTCGAATGTTACAAATAGTACTAACTTGGACTACAGGATGGGAAATCAGCTCCAGGTATTCAGTGAACCAGGTAGGCTATCAGAAGGACTGTATAAAATAAGAGACAATAAATTAAATTCAGAATCCAAGCATGTAATGTACACAGGAAAGAGCATCAAAACCATTAAGAATACATACAAATTAACCTTGAAAGATGAGTATAGAACGGCTGCTTGGCCAATTCATTGCATTTTTCCACAGTAGATGGCTCCTGAATGTATTGTTTGCTCTACTCCGATAACTACTTGTAGTAAGAAGTTCCATGCTTGGCCACAAATTGTGAGGCTTAGACAGCCTTTGTTTGCAATTACTGTAACTTGTCTTCCATCATATCTCGAAGGAATTTCTACCTATCAAACAAAAAGGGACTAAACCAGAATGGTTATTCAAAATGGAATTTTTATCCTGGTGGAAAAGATGTTCATTTTTAACAAGTCTTATGTAAAAGTCATGCCAAATTAGAGAGAGAAACAATAGCAACAATTAGACAATTCTGGATTTTTATGTGTAGTAAGATTTGTAGCTAATTTCAATAAATATGTATGAGATTCTAGTGTGTTATTATTTTATACATGTTTTGAGATTGTGTAAGTTGGAACACATAGCCTGTGGCATTTAAATTTTTTTTGCGAAATATAGTTGAGCTTTGTTGGCTGCATTCACTCTACAGCTATCAAGAATGTGTTCACTAATTATTACAATTTATCAATTGTTAAATATCTGTGGAGTACATCAGTTAAGTCGTACAGCTACATTATGAAAATTTGACGATCTTTATGAATACAGTCACCCACATGCAGCATTCTTTTGCACCCAATTTGACCTTGAAAGACTAAAGATATCCAAAATTACAAAACTATGTTATCTAATTAGTAGATTATTGTTAGTCGTTGATAAGTGTACGTTATATACTTTTATGGGCCTTAAAGTAAACATTTCATAGTTCTTTTGATCAATTATAGCTCTATTTATTGTATATTTTGCTTGTTAGATGAAATTCGATGATTGAAAGGGGAATTGAAATAGAGAAGCGAAAAATAGTGAGAAAAGGTGAAATTCAAAGCTTGAGGTCTCAATTGTAACTTTTCAATAGTTAATTCAGACCACAAAACAATAATTGAAGATTGCTAAGAGTTAATTAGATACAATTAAAAGTAAAAAAAATGAGTTAAATTATTTTCACAAATCAATTTCCTCATGTACCGATGCTGTTGAGAAGCGACTGCAAGTTGTAGCGAAGATTGAAAACTAATATGGTGATGAGATTGTTGAGAACTAGCAAGTTACCATAATTGCTCTGATATCACTTACTGATCCTGAAGGCGACACAAGGATTGAGATTAATGACGTTTTATGAAATATGTAACAAGATCAAAAAGATGAAACAAGATTAAAAGTAAAGAAATTAAAGAGAATTAAGCAAAAGAAATGATGTTTTATTAATCGACAATATGGAGAGAGAATTACAACAGAGCAATAATAGCTTAAACTAAACTTAAAGAAAAGGCCAATATTTATAGGTACATACCCTACCTTAAAGATAGAAATAATAATTCGAGGAGAACTATGGGCTCACCATAGACAAATTGACCTAAGTAATTTGCAGTATACAAACTTATCATATAAATAATAACTTAGAGAGACTATAGGCTCGCAATAGACAAATTACTTAACCAATTTGCAGTATATGAACTTGTCATATAAAACATAACCTAGAGCAGCTATGGGCTCGTTATAGGCAAATCAACTCTCAAATTATCGGAGTCTTATAAGTGGCCTCAGAATGAAGAGGCCTTACACCAAGCTCGACGAGAGGTGAGAAATAAACATCTTGCATAGCTAGAAAAAGACATCTGGTGTACTATCGAACTATCAGAGTCTTATCAGTTGGCCTTGAATAGATGAGGACTTAGAGCTAAGCTCGACGATAGTGAGGTGAGGAATAATCTCGCTGAGCTAGGGATAAGCATCTGGCTAGGTGGGGGATAGGCATCCCACGAATAACTGTCGAACTATTGGAGCTTCATAAGCTGGCCTCATATGGATGATGACTTAGAGCTAAGCTCAACGACAATAAGAGGCGAGGAATAAGCATCTAGTGAGGTCGGGAATAAACATCTCGCGTGGCCAGGGATAAATATCTAGCAAAGTGAGGAATAAACATTCTGTTAATCTCAAGCTATCGAAGTCTTATAAGCGGCCTTGGGTAGACGAGGTCTTACAGCTAGGCTTGACGATTGAAAGAAGCGAGGATTAAACATCTCATGAGGTAAGGAATAAGCATCTAGTGTGGCGAGGAATAAACATCCCGTGAGCACAAGGAATAAACATCTCACGTGGCCTAGAATAAACATCTCGCATGGCTAGAAAAGGTTCCTTTTGCAAGGGTAAACACACTGGTGATTTGCCTCGTCCTTTTTTCAAGGAACGAGTAATTATAAAATACTACCTCTTCCTTCATTCAAGGAATGAAAACTTCAAGGTACCGCCTCTTCCTTTCTTCAAGGAGTGAGGTATTCTAAAATGCTATTTCTAATAATAAAAAATTCACAGGCTAGGTCTTGCCTTCAATAAATAAAGAATACCACGAGCTCAGCTTGTCTTCAATAATGCGAGGTCCTACAAGGGAGCCTCGAACATGCTAGGTTTTAGAACTTGCCTCAGATAATGGAGAAGATGATAAAAAGGCTCTCAATGAGTGAAATTTGAGCTGGGCATTTGCCAAGTACTTGGTGCATGCCACTATTCATTTACAATATAACATGGACAATAATAGATAACAACTCATTTCAACAAATATAATTAAGATTCATCACCATGTCCTTTCAAATTCTATGCACATGCTTCGTTTTTCAATACAGTTTCGTGCCATGAAAATTTTTGTTTGGCATATTATGAACAAGTTTGCATATTTTGGAAAAACCTTATTGCATCCTAGGAGTAATTTTAATATGTGTATCCTAAAAAATTAGAATCAACAGTTCTGAATATAAATAGATTCTTAGGAATAAAATTGGTTTCCAAAGACTACAAGTGTCATAAGGAATCCATATTCCAAAATTATGCTTACATTGCTGCTGCTCCATTGCAGTACCGAACAGACCAATGCATGAACTCCCTATTATAAAAATTCATATTGCTGGTGTTTGAGCAAATATAGTCAAAGATGAATCATTTGGTTGCCATTGCATGGACATATTGCCCTTGAACAAAATATAAATGCTGAACATACCCTTTTAAAGTTAAATTTTTAGATCTTTTCTCATACACTAATCCCAGATTTAATGTACCAACAATATACCTAAGTAACCATTTCATCCCAGCCCAATGAGGCTTGCCAGGATTGGAAATAAATCTGCTTAGGAAACTGATTACATAAGCAAGGTCAGGTCTGGTTGTTATCATGGAAAACATTACAGAACCTATGGCATTTGCATAGGGTATATTTTCCATTTCCTTCATCTCTTCTTCAGATTTAGGAGAGTGAGTCTTAGATAGGTTCATGTGGGCAGCAAGGGGTACATTAACTATTTTACTATCTTTCATACCAAATCTTGCCACAACTTTATTTAAGTATGCTTCTTGTGTGATGGTTAACTTGTTTTCAGATCTGATTATTTTTATAACCATCCCTAGAATTGTTCTAGAATATCCTAGGTCCTTCATATCAAATTCAGATTTCAAAAGATTCTTTAATCTAGAAATTTGAAACTTGTCAGGACTGGCTAGAAGCATATCATCTACGTAAAGTAGTAAGGAAATTCCCCCTCACCCCCACCACTTTTCATATTGTTATAATATAAGCAAGCATCAAATTCACTTATTTTGAACCCAATCTTTAACACATATGCATCAAACCTTTTATACCATTGTCTAGGGCTCTATTTCAGCTTATATAATGATTTTTCCAGTTTACAAACATATTCAGATTTGTTTTTAACTTCAAAACCTTGAGGTTGACTCATGAAGATATCCTCTTCCAATTTCCCATGTAAGAATGCAGTTTTCACGTCAAGTTGCTCAAGTTCCCAATTATATTGAGCAACCATAGCCAATATCAACCTTATGGTTTTATATTTGATTACAGATGAGAATATCTCATTGTAATCAACTCCTTCTATCTAAGTATACCCCTTTGCCACAAGTCTAGCCTTAAACCTAATAGGATTAGATGGTCCATTACCCTCTTTAAGCTTGTAAACCCATTTACACTGCACTACCCTATGATCCTTAGGTTTTTTTAACAAGCTTCCAAGTTTTATTTTCATTCAGGGATTGCATTTCTTCTTTCATGGCATGTAACCAATTTTTAGAATTTTTCCCATGCATAGCTTCTTCATAAGAGGTAGGTTCAGCTTGTTCTATTTCTTCTCTAGAGACTAAGGCAAAGTCTGTCATATTTAATAGTTCATATCTAGGATTGGGTCTAGGTTGTTTTCTTACCCTATGCCCAACTAATTGATAGTCTTGAACCTCAGTTTGTTCAGCAATATGATCAAGTTCTTCAGATTCAGTCCCATTCAGGGGTTTATTAGGCTCTATAGGTTCAGTAACTTGTTCAACCTGGTGATGTACAACTTTATTTTCATCATCTCCTGGTTGAGATGGGTTAAATTTAGTTAACTTCGCCTCACTCTAAACAGTCTAATTGTTTAAAGATTCATTTGTTCCTTTAGAACCTTATTTTAGGCATGGTATTTCAGATTCATTAAAGATTACATCTCTACAATTAATAATCTTAATGCCTGGAACACCCAAAACCCACAACCTGTAGCCTTTAACACCTTCTAGATATCCTAGCATCACACATTTGATGGCTCTAGGTTCCAACTTTCCTTCAGATTGATGTGCATATGCTGCACATCCAAAAAACCCTTATATGAGTTAAGTTTGGGGTTTTTCCTGTCCACAATTCTTGTGGGGTCTTAAACCCTATACTACTACAAGGGGACCTATTAATCAAGTAAGCTGCTGTACAAGCAGCTTCAACCCAAACCCTTTGGCCAAACCAGAACTAATAAGCATGCATCTTACTTTATTCATTATAGTCCTGTTCATTCTCTCAGCTACCCCATTTTACTGGGGTGTGTATTTCACAGTCCTATACCTTAATATTCCTTTCTATTTACAGAAATTATCAAATTCTATATTACAGAACTCCAGCCCATTATCAGCTCTTAGGGTTTTCAATTTCTTCTCTAATTGATTTTCAACAATTTTTAGCCATGTTCTGAACTTCTGGAAGGTTTCAGATTTAGCCTTTAAGGGATAAATCCAAATCTTCCTAGAGTAGCCATCTACAAGTGATAAGAAGTATTTACTTCCACCAAAAGTGGAGTGTTTTTCTGGACCCCAAAGGTCAGCATGCATGTAATCCAGGGGTCTATCGGTTCTATATGAGCTAGATTCAAAACTAACCTTGTGAGACTTACCCAACACACAAGTCTCACAAAAGTTCACTGGCTCAATATCATCTTTTCCAAGTAATTTTTGATTACTTAAAGATTTTAGTCCTTTATTTCCAATGTGTCCCATTCTATTGTGCCAAAGACTAGATTAGTTTTCATTAACAGTTAAAGCATTGGAATCAGGTGATATAACCGTTTCTCCCTCTAGATAATATAACCCATTCCGTTTAGGTCCTTTCATCACAACTAAAGAGCCCTTCATAATTTTCAGGTTTTTATTATCAGATTTGAAGGTATATCCCTCATCTTCAGGTATCCCTAGTGAAATAAGGTTCGTTTTCAGATTTGGGACATATCTCACATTTCTTAAAGTTCTGACAATGCCATCAAACATTTTTATGGCAATGTCACATGTGCCAATCACAGTTTGGGAATTATTATCACTCATATACACCTTTCCTGGTTCTATTTCTTTATAGTTATAAAACCATGTTTTTTCAGGACACATATGAAAGGTGCATCCAGTAGCTAGAATTCAGTCTCTAATAGAGTTTTCAGCTGACACATTTAATACATGCAGGCTATCCAATTCTGACACTATGGTTGCATTATTCTAATCTTTTTATTTCCTTTTCCAATCAAAGCAATCCCTCATAAAGTGTCCCAACTTCCCATAGTTATAACACTTCTTATTACTTCTATCTTTAGATTTAGATCTGCTTTTAGATCTCTCCTTCATTTTCTTGTTTTGGAAATTAAATTCCTTCTTTTCAGTTCTTTCCCTTACAAATAGGCTCTCTTCTCTAGAATTGGTTCTATTTTCTCTCCTAACATCTAACTCTCTTGACCTTAAAGCATCTATTACAATCGATTATGTAAGAGTGTCCCTAGCATACTTTATGGCATTCTTAACATCTTTGTAAGATTCAGGCAGTGAATTTAAGAGAATAACAGCCAAGTCCTCATCTTCAAATTTTTTATCATTGTGTGCTAAACTCTTAACTATTATACTGAAGCCACTTAAATTGACTTCCAAATCCTTTCCTGGGTCCATTTTAAAACTAAATAGTTTTTCTAACAGATATATCTTGTTAGGAAGAGTTTTGGTTAAGAACAAACCATCCAAGGCAGTCCACAAAGTTCTTGCAGTTTTAGAATCATCAACTTGTCTAACCACATTATCAGGTAAATGCAGGATTATAGAACTATAGGCAATCTCATTCATTTCTTCAATTTCTTCAGGTTTTGCTTTTAACTCCTCAGAAAAAGTTGCAGGATCATCGAGGGCTTTTGCAACCCTCTGTTAGACCAAAATGGCCTTCATTTTCTACTTCCATATGGAGTAGTCCCCCTTTCCATCGAATTGGGACAATTCGACCTTCGAACCCATTACAGATTCTGTAAAAGGGTGGGCATTACTCATGGACATTGCAAAAAAGGTTTTTTGAAAATTTTTGTATCAAGCAGTTTCAAGAAACCCAAAAATTCAATAACAACTTTTCAAAGATTAGGGTAGAGTACAATAGATATTTGACATTGTATATATATCAAAACAAACAGATATATGAAAACTTCAGTAAGATATCTCAAAGGTGCAAGGCAGGTTCCATAACTAGATTACAGTTTAGTAGATAGATTTCAAGTATATGTATTTTCAGTTCACTAAATCAAGAACAACATGCATCATGAAATATACTATATCATGAGCAACCCGTTCTAATACCAAATCCAAGAGAGGTTATAGTCAGATCTTACCAATCATCACAGTAACAGTGTTATACATACAAAGCGTCCAAACCAGACTATAAACACGAACCTCCTCTCTATGTCACCTTCAAAACTCAAACGAATCAGTAAGAATTATTGCCAAAAAGAATATCCAAAGATAAAAATAATGGACAAAATACCGAACCACCTTTGTATGGATCTAAAAAACGATCTACACTATTTAAAACCAAAAAAATAAACCAGTAATGGATTTATGTAAAGTATATTGAACTCAAAAGCCAGAAGGCTCTCATACCAATTTGTAAATAGTTTTTCTAACAAATATATCTTGTTAGGAAGAGTTTTGGTTAAGAACAAACCATCCAAGGTAGTCCACAAAGTTCTTGCAGTTTTAGAATCATCAACTTGTCTAACCACATTATCAGGTAAATGCAGGATTATAGAACTATAGGCAATCTCATTCATCTCTTCAATTTCGTCAGGTTTTGCTTTTAACTCATCAGAAAAAGTTGCAGGATCATCGAGGGCTTTTGCAACCCTCTGTTGGACCAAAATAGCCCTCATTTTCCGCTTCCATATGGAGTAGTCCCCCTTTCCATGGAATTGGGACAATTCGACCTTCGAACCCATTACAGATTCTGTAAAAGGATGGGCATTACTCATGGATATTTTAAAAAAGGTTTTTTGAAAATTTTTGTATCAAGCAGTTTCAAGAAAACCAATAATAGACAGTTTCAAGAAACCCAAAAATTCAATAACAACTTTTCAAAGATTGAGGTAGAGTACAATAGATATTTGACAGTGTATATATATCAAAACAAATAAATATATGAAAACTTCAATCAGATATCTCAAAGGTGCAAGGCAGGTTCGATAACTAGATTACAGGTTAGTAGATAGATTTCAAGTATATGTATTTTCAGTTCACTAAATCAAGAACAACATGCATCATGAAATATACTATATCATGAACAACCCGTTCTAATACCAAATCCAAGAGAGGTTATGGTCAGATCTTACCAATCATCGCAGTAACAGTGTTATACATATAAAGCGTTAAAACCAGACAGTAAACACGAACCTCCTCTCTATGTTACCTTCAAAACTCAAACGAATCAGTAAGAATTATTGCCAAAAAAAATATCCAAAGATAAAAATAATGGACAAAATACTGAACCACCTTTGTGTAGATCTGAAAAACGATCTACACTATTTGAAACGAAAAAAATAAACCATAATGGATTTATGTAAAGTATATCAAATCCAGAAGCCAAAAGGCTCTGATACCAATTTCTAAAGAATTTACGGTTGATTTGTAAATGAGATTTGCAATAAAATTGACAACGCACAATAAGAACAGAAAAGTAACGCAAGAACACCAAATTGTTGACCCAATTCAGCCGTAAAATAGGCCTAATCTAGGGGACTCAGGGACAACCCATTCCATTATGGCACAATCTACCTTCCAAGAGAGCAAGAATATATCAAGAACCACTCGGATCACAAGGTTTCAGTCACCAATCTAAAAGATCTCGTGAAACACAAGCCACGAAATCAACCAATCGTTTAGGAGTTTTACAATACATGATCAGCTACTCTCTCAGGCCTGATCAGTAACCAAAAAATATAAACTCCATAACCAGATCGCAGAAACCATACAATAAGAGAAAATTTTCAGACTCAAAGAAACTCAAGAGGAAGCAGAGAGAGATGCCAAAGAGAGAGAGGGAAATTTTTGGAATTCCACCAAAAGTCGCGAGACTTTTGAGTGAAAAAGGATGGTTCACCTCCCAAGGGTTAATCTCAACATTTGATTTAATCCAATGGTCCAAAATGAGTCTCAACTAGCGTAATCTAAGTGAGTATCAAGTATCCAATAGTCGAGTGCCAATTAGGAAGAATTTTCCAAGTAAGCCGAAAACCCAATTGACAGAGAAATAGCACTCGTTTTAGAGTGTTTTGAGAAACACCACTTTTCACATAAACAATAACTCATGTGGATAGCCCTAAATTTATTAGGAAGAAGAGTTAGTTTTTTGTTGGTGAGTTTCTTTGATTTATTAGGAAGAAGAGTTGGTGAGGGTTGGACGTTTTGTTTCTTCATCTTTCTAGTTTTATCAATGTAATGCATAGTTTACAATTTTGTTATTTTTTATTGATAAAACCAGGTGCACTATGATGCAACTATTGCTTTCCCTCTCCTGGTAGCATAAACATTTGCTGCTTAGGCAAAAAACTCTGTTGAAACCACTTCTTGGGTTATATTTGGGCCCCTGTGGTTTGTAATCGTAGACTGATTTAGATAGGTAAGAAGAAATTATTTTATAGCTAAATTATTTGCCAGACAATATTCAGGGATCTTACTCATATTTGAGAGCACTTTTATTGTTTGGGAAACAGTGAGAGCATTAGGATGGTCAATGACCCTATTGATTAAGGGACGTATTGACACTGATGCTGCATCTTTGAAATTATTTCTACAGCATTTCTTGAAGAGGAGCTGAACTTGATTTTAGTAGTCATCGTATTTGGATTCTACGATCGAGAGTCACCTTTAATTTATAGATAGCATTGTATTTTTGGATTTGATTTCATGACATGAGAAGTCTGTTACTATTATTTTTGTGCTATGTTGGATGAGTTGGCTTGGCTCTTGTGCTCTCCGTAACCATGTTTGTCGTTAAAGTGGGAAATTCTCATATGTTGTAATTACACTTCTGCTCTATTTTTATCAGGTAATTGTACTTTCGGGTAAATAATTTTAATTACTTGATGACTGATTAAATTATTAAGACATACATCTTTATTTTCTTAAATATTTATTTCTATTTAGCAATTTTTTTGGGAGGGGGTGTGTTAACATATTTTCAAATAGTGATTTTTGAAGAATATGTGATTACAAGTGTGAAAAAAATTTGAGTTTACGTGTAAAATTATTTTGTTGGTGAAATATGTGGTAGAAAATTGAGTTTAGAGAAAATAGGCTCAAAAATTCATGAATTTACTAATTTTTCTAAAAAGTAGAGTGTACCTTGAATAATATTTTTTTGAAGCATGAGAAAGTAACATCAGAATTTTTTACCATGTTAAGAAAAACTAGTGATGAGATCCAGGTGACATCAATTTCAAGAAGAAACAAATAAATAATGATTGATTCATATTTTAAAAGGCCTTACAGTCAAATCATAAGCACTATCTAAAATACTAAAAAATATTAATTTGTAAATTATATGGGATCTATATGATTTTTTTATTCTGAATTATCATATAAATTTAGCGAATTATTAGTTTAGCATGTTATTTCCATGTTTGGACTGGCCAATAATATTATCTAATTGACATTGATTAATCGGGTATTAAATTATAGAAGTTCTACTATACTATTACATATAATGCATTTTTCTAAGGTAAAGAATCTTTCATTAATTCAAATCACTACGAATTGCACATATGAAAGATACAAGGAATTTAGAACTCACGATATGCTTCCTATCTCTACATAAAGAGAAGATGCAATTTTCTGGGCTATTCCGTTCCAAACTATAATTCAAATCACAAAATAACAAACAAGTATTTGAAAAGATAGAAGCATTTGGAGAAATTGGAAACGGATCTAATACTCTACTAGCAGAAGGGCATTGCTTTCCACACTCTCAAACTGGAACCCATTTTCGGAGGCCTATGTTGAATACTGCCCATTAAAATGTTGGATAAATTGGTGCATAATTTATATTCCGCTAATAAAAATTACGTGCATGTTAATACAGATAAGAGTGACAACTTATCAAAATCATGGCACGTGTATAAATTTTGATTTACTGAAATGTAGAAATTAGAATGAGATGAAATGAAGTAAGATATGCGAACACAAATCTCGTTAAGACAAATTTCACCCACGGTACTAGTATTAACATGATCAAATGGACGTCTGGATACTTCTTCCAAAATTTCAAGCCATGAGGCAAAACTACATGCTATCTAACTATGTTATTTGTATTTTTTTTTTTTTTTGTGCGTGTTAATAACTAATTTTGTTCTAGACGAATAAATGTTCAAGTTTTAGTGTATAAAATGTGTGATTTACCTATTAGAGTCATCAAAAGTGGATACTTGTGAGTCAATTTCATGGAATTATTATTTAATTTGGTCAATTAAATATTGATTGGTGTGGGATAAACTCAAGTTTAAATGGCTTTTTTATAAAAAGAAGTAAAAATCGATCAAAGAAGGGCAAAAGGGAAGAATTATAAAGTTCAATGAGTATATTGCAAATCTTTAAAAGTTAATTTGGGTAAACGAATGAAATTTAAGATTACATAGATCAAATTTGACTAAAACAGAAGATGAAGGATTAAAGTAGTACATAAGAACTGCTCAAACCAAACAAAAAGACAAAGTTGGGGATCAAATTGCACAAAAGGCAGAACTGTGACCACTGTGATCGCAATGGAAAACAAGGTGCAGTAGGAAATTATTGGTGATTTGGTGATTTTTGGTTTTTGGTGGAGGGGCCAGGGGTAGGGAGTGGGTGAAGAAGAAGATAATTCTTTTTTTATTTATTTATTCTCTTCTTTTTTTCGATTTACATTTTCCATTATTTTATGGGAAAATTAATAAAGTACTATTTTGCTCTTTAAAATTGATTAGAAGGTGGTGAAAATTAATTTTTTGGTCAACTAACGCCAAATTGGATGGAAATCGTTCGTTGGGGCCTCGGTTGCAATGATTTGAAAGGTTTGGGATGACGGCTGCAAAGATTGAAAGGTTAGGGGAAAGTCTACCATTGTTTGAAAGGTTTGGGGCTTCAACTGCAATTTTCCCTAAAAATTAATACTTAACTCACAAAAAGTAGATTAACTAACAACAATAAAGATAGAATTTGGATAAGAATTACTTGCAAATAATGGAATTAGAATTAATAGAAAAATATGACTAATATTTATATCACACGTTCCCAATAAGAAAAAATTGAATTGAGTTATAAATTATGTAAAATTCTATTTATCCTTTCTTCTTTCAATTGGATCTAACTTAATGTGTCTTTATCCAAAATAACTTTTTCTCTAGCCGAAAACTTCTAATTAAATAATACCTGCAAAAAGAGTTTAATATTGATATACTTAGTTTTGCTCTATCAAAATCTAATTATTTGACCTAAATAAAAATATAAGAATTTAAAAATAACTAGTTCACTTTAGTCCCTCAGCTATTAAAATAATAACAAAGTAAAACCAACTAAAGTAAAATGATTATATTCTAATTATTTTAGAGCTTTACAGTTAGAGTATTTATAGAGTGAAAAAAGACGGGAAAATGTGGCAAAAATGGCTACTTTGCAATTTTAGTTACTGTTTGCAAACAGTCACTGAAGTTTCAAAAAGTGATCATTTTTGTCACTATTCTCCATGAGCCGGCATGTGGGCTAGCGAGCCGAGCTGGTTCGGCTAGGTTACGGAGTCGGCCCGCTTGGCTCATGCTCAGGGTCATCCAAATATGATCTGCTCGGCTCGATTGCCACCTCCACTTGGACAACCTTTGTTAGCAATTGCTGTAACTTGGCTACCATCAGATCTCGAAGTAAATTCTACCCATCAAACAAAAAAGGACTAAACCAAAATGGTTATTAAAAACGGGATTTTTATCCGGGTGGAAAAGATGTTCATTTTTAAGAAGTCTTATGACATAGTAAAAATTAGAAAATTTTAGAATTTTATGCATAGTAGGATGTATAGCTAATTTGAATAACCATGTCAGAGAGTCCAGTGTGTTATTTATTTTATACACATTTTGAGCGTCATTGTGTAACTGAAGTGGAACACATAGCCTATGTTTTTTAAACTTTTTGTGACATATAGTTGACCCTTGTTGGCTGAATTCGCTCTACAACTGTCGAGAATGTGGTCGTTATCATTGCAATTTATCAATTGTTAATTATCTGCAGAGTACATCAGTTAAGTAGTAAAGCTGCATTATAAAAATTTAACGGTCTTTACGAATATAGTCACCTCATGCAGCATTCTTTTGCATCCAATTTGACCGTGGAAGACTATAAAGATGTCCAAAATTACAAAACTATGATATCCAGTTAGTAGATTGTTGTTAGCAATTGATAAGTATACTTTATCCACTTATTTGGGCTTTAAACTAAACATTTTGAAGTTCCTTGGATCAATTGTAGCTCTATTTATTGTATATTTTGTTTGTTAGATGAAAAAAGTGAAATTGAAATAAAGAAGGGAAAAATAGTGAGAAAAGGTAAAATTCAAAGGTTGAGGTCTCAATTGTAACTTTTCAATAGTTGATTCAGACAACTGAAGATTGCTAATAGTCAATTGGATATAATTAAAATAAAAAAAATGAGTTGAATTATTTTCACAAATCAATTTCCTAGGGCAGCGAGGCTGTTGAGAAGCGACTGCAGGTTGTCCTCGGGTTGACAAGCAGCGATAGATAATAGATTACAGGAAAACAGTGGCAGGTGGTAAAGAGAAACAGAAGTAAGAGGAAGCATCGATTGAAAACTAATATGGTGATGGGATGCACTGAAAAGACTCGATAGTAGATGAAGAGACTGCAGATGGCAGTGCATTGACCGGGAACTGAGCGGCAATGGGCAACGGCAAGCTTGCTGGAAATTTCAGTTGATTGTCGCGGACGAACTGTCACAGGTGATACTACAGCAGCAACAAGGGAAAGGGTGGGGCTGGTAGTGGGTGATGGGTTTGGGCTTGCTGTGGATTGGGCCTGGGGATGGGTGTTCCTAATTTAATTTTGTTTGACCGTTTAGGCTTTTTATTTGGTATATGCCTGTAGTGGGCTGGTATTTCGAGCGTGGTTTGTATTTGGTGTATGTAGTGGGCTATGTTGAAGCCCTTTTTAAGTACAGCAGCAGTAACAGTGTTCTCTTGGATTGAACTTAATAGCAAACAGACTGCAATTGATTTCTGGTTCACATTTTTTCCTCTCCTTTTTATTGTAACTATAACAACTAGTTATGAAGAATAAAGAGAGAGAACATGCTGGCTGCTATGATCTCGATGAATGGAATAATGGAAAATACTATTCTAAATGATTTTAGTTTCTTTTATGTCTGAAATAGACTTTCCAATTTGCATCATATAGCCAGTGGTTGATTTTAAGGATCTAGTTGTTTTACATGTTCCGATAGATACAACGATGAACAATGAACTGAATGGAGCGGTAAATAATAACTCACGTGGACGGCCCTAAATTAATTAGGAAGAGTTAGTTTTTTGTCGTTGAGTTTCTCTGATTTATCTTGTATTTTCTCTTTGCAGAACAATATTCCTATCTTCTGCCCTGGCTTAATAGATGGTTCACTGGGAGCTATGTTGTACTTCCAATCCTTCAAAAAGGAGCCTGGTCTAGTCATCGACATTGTGCAAGGTAAAGATCTTCACTGTCATCTTATGCTGGACACAATAAAGATAAACAGATATTATGGCCATGAATGGTGAGGCAGTCCATGCTGGTCTTCGGAAGACTTGAATGGTATGCAATGCAAATATGATGCATAATGGTGCGGATTGTGCTGTATTAGTCAACACAACACAAGAGTTTGATGGAAATGATTCAGGTGCCCATCCCTATGAAGCTGTGTCCTGGGGTAAAATTTCGAGGTTCTACTAGGACAGTGAAGATTGGAGTTTTTGTTTCTTCATCTTTCCAATTTATCAATGTGCTGTATAGTTTACAATTTTGTTATTTTTTACTGATAAAACGAGGTGCACTGTGGTACAACTATTGCTTTCCCTCTCCTGGTAGCTGAAACATTTGCTGCCAAGGCGAAAAGCTCGGTCAAGGCCTCTTCTTGAGTTAAATTTGGGCCCATGTGGTTCATAGTCGTTGACAGATACAGATAGTCAAGAAGAAATTATTTTATAGTTAAGTTATTTGCAAGACAATATTCAGGGATCTCACTCATATTTGAGAGTACTTTTATTGTTTGGGAAGCAGTGAAAGCAGTAGGGTGGTCATTAACCTTGTTGATTAAGGGACGTATTGTGACTGATGCCGCGTCTTTGAAATTCTTTCTATAGCGTTTCTTGAAGAGGAGCTGAACTAGTGTTTTAGTGTCATCGTACTTGGATTGTACAATATCGTCCGAGAGTCACCTTTAATTTATTGATAGCATTGTAATTTTGGATTTGATTTCATGACATGAAGTCCGTCACTGTTATTTTTGTGCTATGTTGTATGAGTTGGCTTGACTCTTGTGCTCTTCGTAATCATGTTTGTTGTTAAAGTTGGTAATTTTTATTTGTGGTAATTATACTTTTGCTCTATTTTAACCAGGTAATTGTACTTTTGAGTAAATAATTTTTAATTTAATTCAGTCAGATAACTTTGTCTAATTCCGTTCCTTGAACTAATGAAAATCGATGATTTGGCTGTTAATAAATGATGTCTGCCATTTAACTCAATTTGGTTTTACATATTTCACCCCAACAGCTTATAGTTATGTTGATAATTATAATATATTAACTTTTATGTCATAGACTATTGTTAGTAGAATTGGATAAAGTTATCTTAATTGAAATCAAATTCAAGTGCGATTTGTTTTGCCGCTCGGGGCATAGCCCAATGGTACAAAGGACAGGAGTGAAGTTATCTCACGTCTGCTGGCAGCCGCTGTGTAGGGATTCGATTCTTGAAACATGAAACCAGACTCCTTGTAGGCGCAGTGTACCGGCAGCTCTTGTTCCCTGGCCTGCTGGGACACTTCCACGATTTACCTCCCTCACAAAGTTTTAGGGGCGGGACGGTGGGAGCTCTCAAGGTTGGGATTCAACCTTTAAATTAAAGTGTGATTTTTCAATTGAAATTATACTGAAACATAGTTACTTGGATGAACATAATTGAGGTAAAGTTATCTGATTGAGCTAAAGTGAATTTATAACTTACCCCAGTTAAATCTATAAATTAATATCCTTGAGACCTGAGAGAATCTATTAGTTTAGTAAATTTTATTATTTATCAATTTATTGATTACTTGATAACTTATTAAATTACTAAGACGTATATCTTTATTTTCTTAAATATTTATTTGTATTTAGCAGTTCTTTTTGGGAAAGGGTGTGTTAACAGATTTTCGAAGTGATTTTTGAAGAGTATGCGTTACAAGTGTGAAAAAATTTTGGCTTTACGTATAAAATTATTTTATTGGAGGAATATGTGGCCGAAATTGAATTTCGAGAAAACTAGGCTAAAAAAATTCATGAATTTACTAATTTTTTTAAAAGTAGATTGTTTATTGAATAATATTTTTTTGAAGCATGAGAAAGTAACGTCATAATTTTTTACCATGTTAAGAAAAAACTAGTGATGAGATCCATGTACATGTGACATCAATTTCAAGAAGAAAAAAATAAATAATGATTGAGTCATATTTTAATAGGCCTTAAGTCAAATCATAAGCATTGTCTAAAATATTAAAAATTATTGATTTGTAAATTATACGGGATCTATATGATTTTTTTATTATGAATTATCATATAAATTTAGCGAATTATTAGTTTAGCACATTATTTCCATGTTTGGACTGGCCAATAATATTATCTTATCTAATTGTCATTGATTAATTGGGTATTAAATTATAGAAATTTAACTATACTTTTGAATATAATTCTTTTTTCTAAGGTAAAGAATCTTTCATTAATTCAAATCATTGTGAATTGCACATACAAAAGATACAAGGAATTTAGAACTCACGATATGCTTCCTATCTCTACATAAAGAGAAGACGTAACTTTGTGAGCTATTCGGTTACAAACTATAATTCACATCACTAAACAATGTACAAGTATTTGATAAAATAGAATTATTCGGAGCAAATTGGAAACGGAACCAGACCTCTACTAACAGGAGGGCATTGCTTTCCACACTTTCAAACTGGAACCCATTTTCTTTGGCAAAGATCAGATAATCTCCCATCCACAATGCATCCGCGTCCTATGTTGAATACTGCCCATTAAAGTGTTGGGGTAACTTGGTGCATAATTTATATTCCGCTAATAAAAATTATATGCATTTAATATAGATAGAGTGACAACTTACCAAAATCATGGGGGGAGCATAAATTTTGATTTACTGAAATGTAAAAATTGGTATGAGATGAAATGAAGCGAGGTATGAGAACGCAAATCTTGTTAAAACGAATTTCACCCACTGCACTGGTATTAACATGATCAAATGGACGTCTGTCTTTCAAGATACAATACTTCTTCCAAAATTAATATAACACAATATTAATTTTATAGGTAAACCAGCTCTTGACATACTCTTCTAAAAGGGAAGATATCAAATAGTAATATCGAACACGAAACTCAAAAATAATTTAAAAATTATTTTGATAGAATTTGAAGAAAGAAAGAATTAGAAACCAATTTTTAGGAATTAATTTGGAGTGAAGAAAAGGAAATTAGGAGGGGCCCTATTTATAGGTTGTCATATGTCTCTTTGACTGGTTGCATCTTTCGGCATAAATTTATTTTAATCATTAGATTACACCATTTCATAATTGATGTGTAGATCTCACCCTATTAAAAATCCGGACTTTTCATGCTCATTCCAAAGATCACAACTCTTTATTACGCACCCTTTGTAATTGAACAGTGGTGTCTATTTATCATACCTGTTGTAGACTCTTTCAATTTAAACATTTAAGTTGTATGTATTAAACTATCGATAATCCTTCATATGAATGAAAAAAAGTCGACCAGAATAAGGATGAGGAAGACGAGTATAGCTAAAATATAATGCATCACGATCAGTAGCTTTCGCTTTGAACCTCCCTAATAAGAACCTGTCAGAATTACTTGACTAATCAGAGAACGAAACATTTTCAACTATTGGCTATAAACCTAGACAATATATCGAACACATTATCTTTTACCTCAAATGTTGGTTCTGTAATGTATTAATTATTTTGGCCCTGAACCTTCTTTGGTTTGCAAGTGTGCTAGAGAATTCACTCAAGTAAAATTCTCATAGAATCGAACAAGGTCGCACTCATATAGGTAATGTTCTATAAAGAATCCTCTACAATAATCCACTTGTATTATTTACAAGATATAGTCATCATTAAAAGCATAAGTTATCAAAATAAATCTTTGGTAGGCAACATTTAATTGTATCATAGGAATATGGAGAGTTCAAAGTTCAAAGTTCTTCTCGTCGAGTCAATCATAACTAGTTTTCCTATTGAGCCTAGTCCGTGGAATCTGTAGTGGTAGGTTAGGTTTTCATTGAGCTGACCCATTAATTTAGATATTACACCCACTTCCCTCGATATATAGTCTACTTTCTCTCGATAACTCATTTATAAAATGATCCAATATGTATTCTTTGATAAAACATGTATTGTTCCATTCGAGAGTAATTGTCGAATGGCATTATGTCTATAACACATATGTCTAGATTTGCCATTATACATGATATTCTGTTCCATTCCATTTGTAATTACCCATCTCTATCAAATGATATAACATGCACAAATTGTTACCAATTAGAAATCCTTCAAAAAAATTTGAAGCCATCATGCTTATAGCTCTATTGAATGCTCAAATTTCTTTCAACTCTCAAGTTGTATTGAAGATTTTCACGAAACATCTATACTCTCAATTGTAAAATATATTTACTGGTAATTTTTGTATCCTTTCACAGGATATCCAATATTCAACATTATGCACATATTAATTTTGACAAGGTATTTAGTATAATGTAATTTATCGTTTCAAATATTCTCGAATACCATAATATTCTAATTTGAAGAAAGCAACAAAAACCCCCTACAAATCATGGGTTGCATTCGAACTTTTGATTTAGACTATTGTGCAAACAATAATTCTATCTCCACAAATATGGATAGAACTTACTTTAGAAACATAATATTAATCTAACTATACGTTTATTTATCGAATAAACAATGTTTCACATTTAGTCAACATATAAATCATTTAGGAATATCAGTGATGTCGCACTCCCTGACTAAGCTTTCAACATTTAATTTGAGAAGTTTAAGCCTTTGACACTTAATTTGGATATTTGGATTTCATATAAAGGTCATTAGTCTAGGGAAAGTTTGGAAATTGAGACATTCAAATCTTGAGAGTCATCACAAGTTAAAGTAGTGACTTCCATTTGTTGAACCCAATCAAACTTGAGCAAGAAAGGAATAAGTGATGAGATATTCAACTTAGAATCAAAACTCTAGGAGGAAAAAAAACACTTTTATGGGTGTGCATGATGATGAGAGAGAGAGAGAGATGAAATATTTGACGATATCAAGGGTCGGGAAAATAACCATCTTTAAATTTTATGCGATGGATTAACTATGTACACATTTATTTAACAATGGATAACTGGATGAATTAATCTCATTAGCATATCTTCGAAGTCGTTTATTAATTGTACAAGTGATTTCAAGCCATGAGACAAAATTGCACGCTATCTAACTATGTTATTTGTAATTTGTTTATGAGTGTTAGTAACTAATTTTGTTCTAGATGAATCAATGTTCAAGTTTTATTGTACTTTATATGTGTGATTTAAGTTAACTATTAGAGCCATCAAAAGTGGATACTTGTGAGTCAATTTGATGGAATTATTATTTAGTGTGGTCAATTAAATATTGATTGTTGAGGGAAAAACTCAAATTTAAATGGCTTTTTATAAAAAAGAAGTAAAAATCGATCAAAGAAGGGCAAAAAAGGGAAGAATTATAAAGTTCGATGAGTAAATTGCAAATCTTTAAAATTAATTCAATAAAGGAATGAAAATTAAGATTACATGGATCAAATTTGACAAAAACAGAAGATGAAGGATTAAAATGGTACATAAGAACGGCTCAAACCAAACAAAAAGACAAAGTTGGGGATCAAATTGCACAAAAGGAAGAATTGTGACCACTGTGATCGCAATGGAAAACAAGGTGCGATTGCATCTATTTAAGTTTAAATTACAGTTGGCAGCAACACAATACTTTGTGACCGCTGGCCCATCTTATGGTTATTCGTGACAGAAATATTTTATTTCCTTCTACAATTCGAACTCTGGATTGGAAAGCAATTCTACCTTATTTTAACCTAATTTTTAGTCACAAATTCGTCTACCAAGTTTTATAGGGAAAACATCAGGCAAGGAAAAAAGAAAATCATCATTCTAATTCAAAAGCGAAAATCTTGGGCAAAGGAGAAGGAGGTGCAGTAGGAAATTATTCAAGGAAGGTTAAGAGATTCAAGAATTCGTGGATTTTCCTATTTTTCTTCATAAATTTGGAATCTGGGTGATGTTTCATATTTCAAAAACGAATTCTTGTTTTGTAATGCATGACTATACTTCTACTCACTAGGAAGTAAATGAACCTTTATTGTGAACTGTGAATTGGATGTTCTTGTATTTAATGAATTCTTTCCTGAATATGTTTAATTCTACTCGATAAAAATTCTTGATTAAAATAGGAACATTAATTTTTAAGATTAAACAAGCGTTTTCATGTTGTTGATTTATGTTAAAATGAAACAGTAAATGGAAGTTCTAAAATCTAGATTGGTTAAATATTAATTTAATTAAATTCGTAAAACTCTGGATAGACAAGTAGCCAAAACTAGCTAATATAAATTTTATTGTATGTGACTAGCACATGATTGTGTTCATGACAACAGTTTGATAAGTACAAAAACTAACTAATAAAGTTAAACACGAACGCCAAATATAATGTGGTAAACCCCGAAAGGAAACATCTATGAGCCCAGCCAAGAGTCAGACAACTCAATAAGAATTTTGATAAAAAAAATACATACCATCTGATTTTTGTAATTAAGCAAAATTAATAAAATATCAATAAAAAGAACTAGGAACAACTCTCTTTTGTTTCTTTTTTGAGTTGTTGATGAAGTGAAATCAAATTCACTAGTATTGACTTTAACAACACTTTCCCATTTTACTTGACCACATCTATCATTTGGATTAATAATTTGTTCTTAACTTCCACTACAAGAATTTTATACTTTCCTTACAAAATTTTGGGAGACAAATTGATATTGGTAGGTGGAATTCACTTTTCCCTACGAATATGACGGTTTGTAGGGATATGATTTGCTTTAAAATTTTCAATAATAGGAAGACTTGTGCCTACAAAAATTTATATTTTTTCCAATAAAAATTTTTGACGGGTAAATATATATTTTTTGTCACAAAAAAATTTGACTTGTTTGTGGGCCAGTATTTAGAAGAAAAATTTTCATTTTTATTTGTATTTTTAGTCCTTATAAAATGTAAATTCGAATTGAAAAGATAACTGAAAAGAAAAAATGAAATTAAAGAAAATTATTTCCATATTTTTTTGGCTTTCTTTTTCTTTTATTTTGCTTCTGTTTTCCTTTTCTTTTCTTTTACTTTTTCTTTTTCCGACGCTTCTTTCTTCTTCTCCCTTTTCTATTTTTCCCACCTCCTCTATTGCAACTTCCGTCAGCATATTACCATCCCGCCACCTTCAATCAGCCATCAGTCATCAGGCCCACTAGCCTAATGACCCAAATCAGCGCTTGAGAAAGCTAAGAGGTATCATTTATTCATTTTTTTGTAAGATTGTTACCGGATTTGCAGGGCAATATTGTGTGAAATGTAAATTGGGTTGTTTGTTTGCTATAAATTTGTTTATTTGGTAGCTATCAATTTATTTATTGGGGTATAGAAAAATACCGTAGATCTACAGTAAAGTGAAGGTTCTTACTCAATTGAAAATGTTACGTGTTCAAAATTATTATAATGTTCTGTTTCCTTGACTTTAGATTAAAATTTTGCTTTATGCAATTTATTAGATGTAAGAGCCCGTTTGGCATGGCTTTTGAAAAGTCAAAACGAGCTTTTGAATCCATTTGACTAATTTTGTTAAAGTGCTTTTGATGGTTAAAAGAACTTGTAGAGAAAGTTGGTTCAATATGACTTCCTCTAAAAGCACTTCCGAAAAAGAAAATACTTTTAAATATTAGTTTTCAAACAAAAATTAAAATAACTTTTTCCAAAAGCTCTTTTAAAAAAAGTAGAATTAAAAGCAAAAGCTATGCGAAACGGGCCCGTAATCTTTGTTCTTATTAAAATTGTGCTTTGAATCTTTAGAACTTCCTGTCCCATGTCTAATAATGTTAAAGGTAAGAATAAATTAATTTGAATTTCCAAATTTTGAATAATAATTGCTGCATTCATCAATGACGATATGATAAAAACCTGAAGTGTGGATAGATTTCAAATTAAAATTTGGTCTCTTCTGTTGTCATTAGTGAATTGATTTCATCAAAAGCCTTCCATGATATTTTGTTTTTTTTATATGGTGTCACTTGTTATCTCTTTCACGACGCTCGAAAGTTCTGTTTTATGTCTTTGTGGGGGAAAATGGAATGAAAGAACATGTTGCAATAAATAAAACATACATGATTGCTTGTTTATTTTCCCAAGGCCGTGTAAATTTCTCCACTGCTGTGGTTATTTCATTTGTTTTGTGAGAATAGTAGTATCAAGGGGAAGTTTGAAATCTTTTGATAACTTGGATTAGATCTTGTAACAGGAGTTTAATTGATTCTTTTATTCTTAGAAAAATAACCAGTAAACATCTTTGGAGAAGATGAATAGAAAATGGGGAGGGGTTTCTACTCTTTTTTTTTTACCGTTCTTTTTTCTATTTTCCGACTTTTGTTTGTTGAGCTCTCCACTATAGGTTTTTATGATTTGTGACTTTTTATTATCTTTAATGATTAGACTAATCAAAAAGGTTATTTGGTCTTAACTTTGTATGACGGAGCAGCTGCCCCAATGGCATTTGTCTCCCAGCACGTTCATACAACAAACACATCCTCACTGTACACATGGTATCTTTATACTCCCATCGAGTATTTTCAAAGATGTCGATTTTACACAAATTGTTTGTTTCATAAATAATTACTAACTCAAGAAATATACTAACTTTTTAGGCGTCTTTCTATTTATATGATGAATGAAGTTATTGTGAGAAAAGATTACAAAGTATGAAAATATAGTCGCCTGAGAATTGGATGTATCGGGTTTGGCTCGTGCTTCTGAATACACATTCCTCGTGTTTGCATTCCTGGTTGGGAACTATTTTAATGTTAATTCTCTTCTTTTCCTTTATTTCTTTCACTTTGTTATTCCCTTTTTTCCCTTCATTTATAACATTCTACAGCATTTGAGTAATCATCTTGGAATATTTCCCAACAGGAGGGTACAACACCTTGAACCTATATGCTGAGGATGAATTACATCATTCTGCACGAGCTGGGGAGGTGGCAAAAGAATTACAAATTATGCTCCGGTAAAATATATGCTGGATGATCATAATAATCTTGTAGTTTCCTCTTTCACTTTTTTGACGTTTTATTGCTTTGTAAAAGATTTTATTGCATTATCTTTGGTACAATCAACGAGTTTTGTAGGTTCTGAAATCGTTAAACAGAGCAAGGAACAGAGGGTTCTCTTATGCCTTGTACCTTGATTCGATGAATAAGCGATATATTGAAGAGTTCTCTTCTTGTAATGTCTTCATTTTGAAGGTATTCAACTAATCACATTTTGCACTGATTAATACGATATATTTCATCAAGGAAACTGCGGTTTATTTTCTTAAATTACTTGGTGGTCTTACTCAGATTTACAAGTAATTACTAAAATCATATAATTCATAGACTTGTATGGGAAAATGTTCTTTCTACACCAACAACCAATGGGTTAAGTTTCAATGAGCGAAACTAAAGGAATTTTACTGCATATGTTCCAAAATCTTTTTTTTTCCCTAGTTTGCTATCCTTTGTGCATTCGAACTTTCAATCAATTCGTAGTTATCTTCCTAGATTAGAGCTCAAAGAATTTTTCTCAAATGTGTCAGGTTGAAGAATGTCCTATTCAATTTGAAGAATTACTTGATGCTGACGAAGTTTTCTGCACAGGTTATTTTACTCTTAACATCTTTCTTAAATAGAGTTTGAAGCACATCCCTTAATACGTAACATCTTTTCCTGGTGTAGGTGCAACCTGGAGGACTATAAGCAGGATCAATGATTGTCATCTTCGGGTTGGAAGCAATAGGATTAGTTGTGTGATCTTCCACCTGATAGAATAGAAGGATTTGTTGCATATCTAATTCATGATGATGAATAGTTATATTTTTTTAGGTGCATAATAATAGAAAGAGCATGCTTGCTTTGCTCTTTTAAATTTAGATGTAATGATACTTTGTAAATGGTTTTTATTTTTGTTTTGATGAAATATTTTTAATTCAATTTTATATTGATTGATACTATCTTTTTCTGTTTTTATATTATTTTGAATAAGGTTAAAAAAATTATTACAATATAAATAAAAAATAAAATATATGAAAATAATTTGATTTTTCCCTATAAATTCTTTCATAATAATCTACAAATATGTTTTCCCCATGAAAAATTATTTGTAGGGAAAATACAATTTAGCCCACAATGTAATTTGTAGGGAAAAGTGAAACATTTTGTTGGCAAAATTAACTTTAGCAAATGAATGATTTTGTTGGGGGAAAGTTTACATGACAAATTGCATTTGTCTCCAAAGGGTTTATAGGGAAAAACTTTAGCCCACAAATTTCAAAAATTTATCGTCTTTTATCTATCCCCTCAATGTTTGCCCCACAAATGTGCCTACAAAATATTTTTGTTTGGAGAAGTTTTTTCCTACAAATTCTTACCTTTCCCTACAAATAAATTTCGTAAGGAAAACATAAATTTCTGGTAGTGTTCATATCAGGTAGCTTGATCAAAAGATTATTGTAGACAAATCTGCTTACCATCACGGTTAGTGAGGGCCGGCTATCGCCTAATCTGTGCACTTATCGCAATGTTTGATAATTAAAAATCAGCAATATAAATTAAGAAAACCAATTAATGAGATATGTAAAAATTTGCCACACATTTTCTAGCAGTAAGTAAAGGTGGATTCAAAGTTCTAGTGCGTGCGTGTGATTAACAGGTTTTATGGAAACTTTTTAATTTTTCATTATATTAGTTTAGATGATTAATACAAAATCAGTAAGTAAAAAATTGACTGTTTGATTAGAGCTAGCACCTGTTTGATAAATATTAAAAGATTTTATTTTTTTTTATATGAGAAAAAGAGCTTTAAAATAGGGATTTGTTTTTGAAGAAAATGTGGTCAAGAAGTAGATTTTATTTATTTATTTATTTTTGTTTACGTGCAAAATATTTTACTGTATGAATGTGTGGATCAAAATGAGTTTGAGATAAAAAGTGTTCCCAAAAAAATGCTTGTCAAACAAAACTTTTGTATTATTTAGAACTAGAACAAGTACACAGTATTTGAGAAAATGATACCTTATTTACTATTTTATTGCTTAGTTACGATACCTTGCACTAGCAAAATTATAGCGATCAACCTCATTTACTTCTCGACCATTAAAATTTGAATAGCCATTCATGACCTGACGGAAATGTAGTTGACATGCATTACTGACAGAAATAGACAATTATTAATGGAATTCATTTTTTTTTTTAAGGTCATTATTAGAACTCAAGTTGTTACAACCCGCTTAGTTTTAATCAAAGTCAAATGAGGACGTAAGTTACACAAATAATTTTCATCGGGCTTATTTAACAATTTCAAGTATTTAAGTGTTAGAGATAGTATAATAAAGGAATCTAGGGATTTAGTTTCTATTATTAGAGTTAAAGGGCTAAAAGTTATATCATATGAAGATTAAGGATTTGACTTGCAATTATACAATATGAATCTGCACGGGGAAGTATTGGGCTTCTTTCTGCAATGTCGCGAAATTCGCTCAGAATCGTTCCCATTTCCACTAGACTGTCCCTCGATTCTGCCACGAATTTAGTTTTTGCAGCATTGAAGAATATCAGATTTCAGCTCCTCGCTTAACTACAATTTTAAATTTAGTTCCTTAATGCAATGTGTTCTCTATGTATTGTATGATAACTTGGTGATTATGTGGAGATTATATATTTTTTGTAAAGTTATATAAACATGCAAATAATGAAATTTAGTTCGAATTTTCTTAGTTTACAAGTCGTATTCACTAGATGTCTAGAATGCTTTTTAGAAGTGTGTTTTTGCTTTATCTTCGTCAACCTCTTCTTTATATTCTTTTTAGTAATTTTATCCTTTGACACATTACAAGAATGTCACATGGATGGCTAATGTCTGAACAAATATTTTCCATTAGTTGAGGATACTGATTACACAGTGTTAAAAGGTTGGAGACAAGAATGCCAAATATAAGTATTTAATACATAACATATCATGAAAGAGCAAGCATACCCCAAGATTAGACGAGAAATCTCAAGAACCACATTTTAAGTTTTGAATCCAAATTTAAAAAACTACTTGAAATATCTACAGCAAATAATTTCAATGCAAAAAAAAAAAAAAAAAAAAAAAAAAAAGGGAGGGGAG
>NC_036245.1:4164417-4207921 GCF_002742605.1 Olea europaea var. sylvestris | reverse complement strand
AAAAAATTAAAAAAAAAAAAAAAAAAAAAAAAAAAAAAAAAGGGAGAGAGAGCTATGACAAACTGGAAAAGAAAAACTTATACTCAATCATATGAGTTAATGCTTTGTGCAGTGTTAGGATAAGTTATCCTTACAATTACTCCTACGATTTGCGAATAGAGTAGATTATGGCAGGGTACTCATTAGGCCCAAGACTAGCTTAAAGTACTGTTGTGAATTTGGTTTATTTATTTATCTATTTATTATTTTATTTTTTTTTATCGGTAAATAAATTTATATTGATAAAAAAATGAGTACAACTACTCCGGGTATCTCAAGGCATAGAAGTTAAACATTACAAAATATCTAAAGCCAATGACTCAAAATGAATCCAAACTTGAAGTTTCAAAATTGTTACACTTCATCAAGCAATACTAGAAGTCCAAGTGGGTACGACATTTCAAATAGAAGTTTCTGAAAAGGGTAACGAAGATAGTAATTGAGGAGATTAGGCATATAGTGACATGAAAAAAAAAATATATATATATATATATATATATATTTAAAGTCGATCATTTTGAACTCCTTGACTCCTAGTCTTCTCGATTGGTTAGGTCTCTGAACTATATTTCATTGGTTGCAGGTCAAGTTGTATGCCTCATCTAAACTTTGTAATGTTTAATTAGTATTTTTGTATTAATAAATATTCTACCAGCATGGTAGTTTGATTGTTAAAATAAAAAAAAAGGAATAGACGCGTCCATGTTATAGATAGAAGGCAAATATTTTTTTTAATTTTCTAAAAGAAGAAAATAAACGGAAAGAATCTTGTGAGTAGCAAAATAGATAAATATAGAGATCTAGTCAAGAGTAATGCTTTTTAACCATGCTCTCTTGTTGTTTGTTTGGTGGATGACATTTAATATCTAACTGCATTGAAGAAACTTAAGGCACAAAATTTCCATTTAGTACACGATCACGAAAAATGTAGGAGCTTAATATAAAATAAATGAAATCAGTTATGCCGACCGACAAATTTTTGCAAGTGTAAGGTATCGTAGTTATGTAATAGAGTTGTGAATAAGATATTGAACCCATGAGAGCAATTTACTTACTCTAGTTAGAATCAATATTAACTCTAGTCAAATTTGTCAATTTGTTAATTGTGATTTTATACCAAATTATCTAACTAAACTAACGAGCAACTATGAAATTTTTGTAAAATTGATTAATACCAACATTATGATTTTGAGTCCCCCTTTATTAGTCCATTTTAATACAACTCAAGGCAATGTAGGGGTGACAATTGGCCGAGCGACTCTTTGATTTGCCACTTCACTCGATGGAGCTCAATCCATGAGTTACTTGGGCTCATATGTCAATAAGACTAGGCTTGAGTCAAGTATTGATTTTTAACGATGAGTGGAGCCCCACTCGACTCACCGTCATAGCGATTGGCTCGTGAACAACGTGAATTGTGACCAAATGGTCACTTTTTTTATTTGTGACCGTTGCCAATGGTTGCAAATATTTCAAATGTTGGGTAAAGGTTGTGAAAAAGAAGAAATATTTGGAATAATTTTCCCATTATAAACAATTTCATTTACTGTAAAATGATAATTTAAAAAAAATAATTAAACAAAAAAAAAAAAAAGTTGGAACATCTCCTCCCTCACGCCACCCAAAACCCCACCCCAAAAAAAAAAAAAAAAAAAAAAAAAAAAAAAAAAAAAAAAATGGGAAACAACCCCCCCCCCCCCCCCCCAAAACCCCCCCCCAAAAAAAAAAAAAAAAAAAAAAAAAAACAAAACAAAATAGAAACATCTACTCTACGAGACTACGTCCCCCAAAACCACCCCCAACGCTAAACCTAAATCCCACCCACGCAGCGCCGACCATCATCTGCCTACCTTAGCCACACCTAGAACCACCGCCACCGCTGCAATGCTGTTCTGATTAAACACATTAGAAAAATTAGCTGAAAGATTCGAATAAATCGAAATGACTTTCCGGTATTAAACCCACATTTTCGCCATATTCCCATGATTGTTCGACTGGTGATTCTTGTTAACTTGCTGAATCATAACCAAATTCCTGTCCAACAATGATTGTACTTCTTGGAAATTTTCAGTGAAGGCGGTAGAAGAGGCAGTCAAGAGGCTTCCCGAAATCAAAGAGGCGGGGGTGGATGTATTGAATGACAGAGCCGTAGTCATGTTTTGTCCTGCTTTTGTTAGTGTAATTTGAAGCTCAGTTTTTCCTTCTGGATGGTGATTTTATTTGATTTGTGCGCAGAACTTTTTTTTTTTATTTTATTAAACGGGGCTGTGTGCTTTTGCTTTAAATTTTAAGTGGTTTTAATTGATTAACTTACAGATGATCTATGAAGAATTACTGATGTTGCTCTCTATTTGTTCGTTGTTGCATTCTTGGAGTTGAATATTTTCCATTTTTCTTTTAGATTTGATTTTTGGATCTCACTGGAATTTTTTCTGATCCTCCGCTGCTCCTTCGAAATTGGACAATAGTGGGTTGGGTGAGTTACGGCGATGGTGGGAGTAGCAGTTGTCGCGGTTTTCCATTATTGATTTGGCTGCGGTGGTGGAGAATCTGGGGGTTAAATGTGGGGATAAGGGAGTAAATTGTAGATGGATGATTGGGATATTTGGCTGATATTTCTTGGCAAAAGAATAGATGAAGTGAATCAAGTGATGATTTTGAGGTGGTGTGTGGGTGGCCGATGGTGAGTGGATTTTCTGGTTTGATTTTTTGGGTGGAGTTGGGGTGGTGTGGGTTGTTTGAGGGAAGGAAGCTTTCAGTTTTATTATTTTATATTTAAATTGTTTTATAAGGTTTTAATACAGCTAATGAATTTTATAATGTTTGTGTAGAGTATAGATTGGAAGGATCAGTGTCAATAAAATGTGATGTTTATAGCTACGGTATTATGTTAATGGAAGTATTTACATGAATGAAACCAAGCAATGAAAAGTTTTCTGGAGATTTCGTCCTAAGGAGATAGATCAATGATTCTATGCCCGATGCAATAACTCAAATTATAGATTCGAACTTGTTAGGGCCAGAAGAACTCAACACAAAAAGTTGAAATGTTTGTCATCTGTAATGGAACTTGCTTTAAATCGTTCCATGGAGAGTGGCAGTGAGAGGGTGAACATAAAAGAAGCTATAGCATTAAAGAATATCAGATTTCAACTCGTCGCCTAACTGCAATTTTAAATTTAATTGCTTAATGCAATATGTTCTCTATGTATTGTATGATAATTTGGTAATTCTGTGGAGATTATATATTTTTCTATGTAGTTATATAAACTAGCAATCAATGAAATTTAATTCAAATTTTCTTATTTTACAAGTTGTATTCACTAGGTGTCTAGAATGCTTTTTAGAAGTGTGATTTTGCTTTCTCCTAATCAACCTCTTTTTTATATTCTTTTTAGTAATTCTATCCTTTGACACATTACAAGAGTGTCACACGGATGGCTAACGTCCGAACAAGCATTTTCCATTAGGTGAAGATATTGATTACACTACGTAAAAAGGTTGGGCATAAGAATGGCAAATATAAGTATTTAATACATAACATGTCATGAAAGAACAAGCATACCCCAAGATTAGACGAGAAATCTCAAGAACCATATTTTACGTTCTGAATCCAAATTTAAAAAACTACTTGAAATATCTACAGCAAATAAAACAATGGACAAAAGTTTAAACTTTTCTCTCATATTTTGGCTTCAATTGCAGGTGAATCCTCTATCCAGAATCATCCTTTTCATGTAGTATAATAACTCTTTCCACACAATTTTTTAATCACATTTGAGCGTTTTATTTATTATAACTCTAAACGGTTAATTAGCATTAGCCATAAAACCAACAAGAGATGGCAACTCATTACTTGTGTTAGTAAATCTAGCAACGACCTCTTTTCCATGTTCAAAGAACCAGATTATTAAGATTTATCTTTTCTTTATCCGAAAGACCTAACCATGTGATACATTGACAAAGAATTTATAAAACAAAACAATGCCCTTGTTTGAGCCCCATTTTTGGGGAAAAAATGAATTTTTGAATAGTGTATTAATGGAAAATGCGTAATTAAAAAATAAGGAAAATTTTTGGATTTACGTGTAATATTATTTTATTAAAAAATATGTGATTAAAATGATATCAAAACGATGTTGAAAAATAAATTTTTTCAAAAGAATGGAGCTCAAACAAGAGCAATGAGTTGTAAAGGAAATACCATTTTTTTTTTTCAACACACTCATCATGGATCTTGCAGCAAGCATCCAAACACTACAAAAAAAATGCGGCATCAGAGATGGAAATTTTCATGCTGATGCCTTAAATTTCATCGCTAACGACTTTCACAAACAGAATTGATCGGTTGGAAAATCCGTCAGTAATATCCTCGCTACCAATTTTATCGACAATTACCTAGGTCGTCGGTGATTTAGCAATGGAAGAAGCCGTTGGTGTTTACAAACTGCTATTTCCATCACTAATTAACAACAAATTTTTGCGACTCAAAAATTCTGTCCGTTGATGATTACCAATGGATTTCCATCGCTAATTTTAAAATATATATGATGCTATTTTAATAATTATTTTCTCGAAAACTTCCTACATTAAAGTTTTTTTAAAACAAAAAAATTTGAAATCCAATAGAATAATGTAAACATTCCTTAATTTCAAGTTCCATTTTCTCCCTCACTAAACAATCAAGATCATCCAAGAAGCAAGCAGCCCATTCATTTACCAGTCCAAAAATTAGATTTGATACAGATTCATTGATCCTAGTTAATCACCTCTTCCAGAGATAATATAACATACAACCAAAAAAAAAAAAAAAAGGAAAAAAAAGAATGAACAATCACTACTTACTGCCTATAGAAATTTGAGAAGACAAAGTCCCAATTGCACAATTTAAATCTCCAACTAGTCTCAAGAACAAAATGCCTATGTACTTTGACTGACAGATAACAGATCCCTATTCTCTTCTAGTCGGTCCTTATAGATTTGGCCGAAGAATGCTGACATTAACTTCAGAGAAACGAAGTATTGAGAAGCCGTGAAAGTGAAAATTTGCAGCAAATGATGCTAATATGAATGGCAGCAGAAAGTCAATGGTCGTTGATATGAGCACCAATTGCATTTGCTACAAGGAAAGACATTGCAATAGCTTCACGGTTCCTTGTAGATCTATTCATAAAAAATAAAATTTGGTCATTGTTAGAAGGAAACAAGGAAGAGGAAACTGAGAAAGATAAGATAAGAACCTTGATAAGCTTAATGAGCTCCCTCAATGCTCATGTACAGAAAACGCTTCCTCAACAATCTTCAAAACATTCAAAAACTTTCTTCCTATCTTCTCATCCATTTCCAATCAGAGTAATCTGTCAATATCATATCTGATACGACATCCTCCTCCCTTGATTGCAGAAGCTCCTTAACCCAACAGATATGAACCACCAGACCAGATACTATCGTATAGAATAAAAAAGAGAGAAGAATCCGGAGTGAAGAATGGATTAATGGGTAGAGGCGTGAATGGCAGCATTTCAGTAGTTTGTAATCCGATTCTTCTGCAAGGAGCGACAGCAACGGAGATGGAAGGCAGAGGGTGAAGGTTTCTATTTTTCTTGTAATCTGAATATCTGATTCACCTTTTGGGGTTCTATTCTTTTATAAATTGAAATTTTATAATATTTTCTGAAAGACATAGAGGGATGGCGGCAATGTGTTTTCGCAGGAAATGATATATTTGAATGGGAATTGGATGGAGGGGAATTAAAATTTTAGAGGCAAGTCAAATTTTAGATGGGAATTGAAACTTTTTGAATTTTTCGATGTAATTTTTCGTTGGTAACTATATAATTCTTTTATAAATTTAATTTCAATGTTTACCAGTAAATTTTTTCCGTTGGTAATTTATTTTACCATTTTTAATATTTTTTCCAATGAAATCATCCATTGAGAAATATTATCACTAAATTATTTAATTTATTTTTTATTATTTTTAAAATTTTACCAACAGATTAGTAACAAAATTGTATCAACGAAAATCTTCCGTTCTTAATTCTGTCGGTAATTTAGTATTTAATTTTGAATAATAATAAAATAGTAATTCGTTGCTAATTTGTTGTAATTCCGTCGATAATAGCAACGAAAGTTGTCCGTCTGTAAAATTCCGTTTCTATTGCCTCCTTTTCTAGTAGTGAAATCATCACAAGTTTTCTCACTTGGACACCGGTCCACCCGACTCCACGATACTTCCCATATTTAATTCCAACCGCTGTAACACATATAAAAAAATAAATCAATAAATACACAAATCAATAAAAAAACCAAAAAAGGAAATGAAATAATGGATTAACTTTCCATTTAATCATTAACAGACTCACTATTACAGTTTTCCATGAAAGTTTTAATGTATTTGATCTGTAATTCATGGTGAAGTTGCCATTGAAAACTCTTCATCTTGAGTCAAAAATAAAAATGTATGGAATTGTTTGGTAATCTAAGAGCATCAAACAATAAGAAGTCCTTGTTTGGTAAAAAAATAAAAAATAAAAATAATAATTAATTGTTTTTTATGAATTTATTTTTACTTCTTTAATTCTATCAAGTGATGATCAAACATATCGTTACTATCATGGGGATTTAAGGGTAATTATATTGCCACCACATTTTAATTGCAATTAAATTTCTCAATCTTTGTTCGTTGTAGCAATTATTTCCTTAAACTTTTTCATCGAATTTTTTTATATTCAATCTTCCATTAATTAGTATATCTAGTAATTGACGATGATTTATATCAATATATTTTGTTTCGAATCTTTAAAATAAGGGAAAAATATTTTTTGTGCTTTTTTATTTATTTATTTTTAGATATGATAAAAAAAATAAGTTGTTATACATTATTCCAACAAAATTTTGGAAAATATTAAAAAATACAATATGTATTAACAAAAAGATTGATGATAAGAATGTTATTAAAAATCATTAGACACGTGTATGCCATAATGAGTAAAGATTAAGAGCCTTGAGTATAATTAAAATGTTGTGCAAGAAATAAACATTTTGATGTGAATATAATTACCCGAGATTTAATTAAGCATTCATTTGATTAAGTGTTTATAATTTATGAGCTTCACGAAAGTCGAAATATGTGGATAAAAAATATATTGAATCAACTTATATTAAAGTTTTACCAAACTTGTATCAAGTGGTCATCAAATTATCAATATCAAACACATCATAAAGAGCATGAAGTTATTCTTAAGGTTGCAAAATTACATCCGAATATTGATTAAGGATTCGTTTGGTGTGACTTTTAAAAAATGATAAGACACTTTTGAAATTCAAAATTTGCTTTTAAAACCATTTGACTAATTTTATGAATGACCATACTACAAGTACATCAAATTTAATATCATATGAATTGACAAATTTTGTGCATTGATTTTAATAACATTTTTTCCAATCAGCAACCAAATTGAGTAAGGATTGTACAAGAAGCATAATTCTTTTATGACAATGTTTCTTCTAATTGTAAGAACATTTAGAGAAAGTTGATCAAATGTGGCTTTCTCTAAAAAACATTTTCGAAATAGTAACATCTTTTAAAAATTAGTATTTAAACAAAAGTTGATGTAGCTTCCTACAAACAAAAGTAAAAATCATGTCAAACGGACCCTAACTGATAGTTAAAAATTAAAAGTCATGCATTTTAAGTGGAAGTCAAAATTAATAAAAAAAATGTAAATATATAAGACTATTAGCATTTCAATAATTTTGTGGCAATTGGCCCTTAGACCGGGCTAATAGTTTTTATTGTCCTTCGACCAGTTTTTTCTTTTAAAAAATAAAATAATAAAAGCTATTAATTTCTATTTTTTGTTTTTACCCTTAAGCCCTTAAGGAAATAAAATAATAAATGGCTATCTCCTTTCTCTTTCAAATCTGCCATTTCGGATTTCTTCCTCTTGCGGCTTTCACTCCTCCGTTCAATTCAGTTTCTCCTTGTTCTTCACTCGCACTCCTCAACAGCTCCTTTGACATAGCCGGTCTTGCCTCTGGCCCAAAATCAGAGGGGCCCATATTTTGGCCTAATTTTTGTTTTTTAATTAAGAAAATGGAAAATCTTTTTTCATTCCTCTCCTCCTCCCGTCTCTGCTCGACTCGTCGCCTCATGTTTGACTCACCGATCCATAACGGTGATTATTCACCACTTTCTCTCCTTCGACATGCCCTACTTTTCAGTGGCCTCACATCCCCATTATATACACTTTCTTCTCTTCTTAGTCATTTAACCCAAGGCACTAGGAATTTCAATTGTAGGCTTTTTATGAAGTGAGTATTAATGCTCATGTTAATTCTCAGTTGCAATTGGAGCAAGCTCTTTTTTATTTTGATCCAATGGTTGATAAAGGTTTTGTGCCCAAGTCGGCTACTCTGAATAATGTATTGAATTTTCTTGTGAAGAGGAATAAATTCGAGAAAGCTTGCTGTGTATTTGATAAATATAATAGGAGAATTGTTACGAATGTGTACGCTTTTGGGATTTTGATGAACGGTTGTGGTGCTACTGGTGATTTAAAGAAAGGATTTCAGGTTTTGGACCAAATGTCTAGCATGGTGATAGACTTATAGTCCAAATGTTGTTGTATACACTACGTTGATTGATGCCTGATGGGTGTTGTAAGAATAGTGAAGTTGAAAAGGCAAAGGAATTGTTTTGTAAAATGGAAGAGCTGGGTTTGGTTGCTAATCAGCGCACTTGCACTGTTTTGATAAATGGGCTCTTTATGAAAGGACTTAAAAGAGATGGATTCGAGCTCTATGAGAAGATAAAGCTTGATTGGGATTTTCCGGCTTGTATGCATACAATTATGTGATACATGAGTATTGCAAGGAATAAGGATGGTAAGATGAGCAAAGCTTATGAACTGTTCGATTAAATGCGTGAGTGAGGAGTGGCATGTAATGTTGTGTCACACAACACTTAATTGCAAAGTAAGCTACTTCATCTTCTTAATTTCTTTTCTTTGTTGCCCTCATTTAAACACTTGTTGGAAAGAAGACAAGAAATCGTATTGGAATGCTTAGATGTCCACATTGTCTTGCCCATTGATTGTGCAGTATGTGAGATTTAGAAAAGGGATAAACAAAATTATGTATGTTAACTTCCCATCTCAAAATTTGCTTAAATAACTATATCCATAGATTGTGCAGTGTGTAAGATTTAATTTAGCTTGTCAGTGCATGAATAATATGTTTGAATATTGTTGAAGGGTTCTGGATCTAGAAAACTGTGGGGGCAAGGCGAAGGCTCTAGAACCTTTGCAGCCATATGAAATACCAAGAAGCTTATTTCCTGGTAATGTGTGCAAGTCTTTATTCATCTGTCTTGAAATTACTGCCTTGTCTACTAACATATTGAATATCATTGATTACAATTAGCGATGGAAAAGTGTATCTTTAGTTAGTTAATTCATGTTATTGTCTATATAATTCGCAAGATCCATATTTATTTGTACATTATGCATTCTTGCTGTGTTATTTGTTTTTCATATTTACACATATTTCTACACATGATGATTTTTAAACACTTCCATTGTGCGTATAGAAATTATAGAGATTGCCATGCTTGGTGGAAATGAAATTTGATTCAGAAGTTAGAGAATTCATAAGATAAATTGAAGAGATAGAAAAAATTGTAAGTAGTTAGATGTAATCCTTACATTATTTTGTGCTCTTGGATAAGAAAAGATGTTTAGAGAAAGTCGTTCAAATTCTTTCTTATATTCACCTCGCATTTTGATTATCGAAATCTTTTGTTAGAGAATTCATAAGATAAATTAAATCATATTGTTGTGCATGTCTAAATGAGTTACTAATATTGTCATGCCATTTGTGGGATGGAATACATATACATTGGTAATCGATGTAATGTGAAGGTCACAACACGTTCTAATGTGTCAAATGTGGAGAAAGTATACGATGCATTAGACGATGGTCCATAACGTGTCAACCGTCGAGAAATTATACAATACTGATATTTTTGCCCTTGATTATGATCCGTAGGACCTTTTGATGTATTTGTATGTTTACGAGTTTTGAGTGTAAATATAATTTTATAGTGTATGTTAAATGTGTGGTTTTTTGTGTTATGAATATAAGTTTATTTTTCAGGTTGATTTAGTTTATATTACAAGGGAGATAATGTCGAATTTTTTAAAAAATGTTGGTTATTTACTGAAAGTGTTTAAGGAAAAATACTGCTATCATTTTTCTAAATGACTAGAGTCGTTTAAAAGACTCCAATCTTTTTTTAAAAGAATGACTTTATTTGTCTAAAAAGACTATAGTTGTTTTTTAAAGAAAAGATTGTAGTCGGTTAAAAAGACCATAGCCGTTTCCTAAAACGATTACAGTCATTTCGTAAAATCGATGTTGCCCATTTTCCTTTAAGGATTATAATCTTTTTAAACGACTCCAATCATTTTCCTAAACAACTGGATGTATAAGGTGAGAATCAAACTTCTAACATTATAAATTGTGTTTGGTTTCGATATATTAGTTTAAAATGAATAAGAAGATAAACTTCATTATATACAATTCATCGTGCTCCGCTAACAATGTTCAAGTACATCGTATTTAGATTTTAAGTATGCGACTTACGAGTGTATTTATTAATAGCAAAAAAGCTTTAATTTGCTTATCTTAACTGCGATCAAGTTTCTCGGATCACAAATCACATCTTAAAGTTTAAGTTTCTATGACCAAGTTTCTCGAATCATAAATCATATCTTCAAGTTTAAGTTTTTGTTATATTTTTACTATTTCAGCTCGAAATAAGCTTGATTTTGCTCTTCGGAGTACTAACATAATTTTTATCTGTAACATAGAAGCTAGTGAACAAGCTCGAATAAATGGAATCTTCTGTGGTTAAAAGACGAGATGCCGATCAAACGTGTAACCGTATAAGTTACATCATAATTTATAACAATTTAAATTGTGTTTGGTTTGCTTTCAAAATATTTTCATTTTAAAAAATGTATAGAAAAACTAGTATATAATGAAAAAGAGATAAAAATCTGTAAAATGTGTAAAGTCCCGAAAATTCACATATACTAGAATTTATTTACTTTCATACTATATTTTAAATTTGGAAAGTTAGGGGACTAAAATAATAAATACAATTAATTCAATTTTAATTGGGTCAAAAATTTAAATATAGATAGAGTAATGATAAATATATCAATATTGTACTCGTTTGATAGCTCGTTATTAATTATGTATATTAGGTTCAAGAAAAAGTCGATATAGATAAATAAGCTCCAAGATATTTCAGTTTGAAAAAGGTCGATGAAAACTAGTTTTACAATTTAATTTTAACCTTTGATGAAAATGTACCTGCCACATGTGTGTCACGTGTATGGAGTGTTTCATTTTTTATTTTGAATTGGTTGGGGGTTGTCAGTGCACGTATATCTTAAAATATAGATATGTAGTTTTATTTTAAAATAATTTATTTGCCTAGGTTGCTGGGAGATGATAGTGATAGGTTACCATGTGTTGATTAGATATGGAAGAAATAGTGATTGTATAGAATTGAGACTCTTTATGGGGAAAAAAACACGTTTTCTTTGAAAGACTTTTAGGCCTATTATAATTCAATATTCTCTTTCACCTTTAGACACCCTATACGATGATAGCAGCAACAAATACAAAAAAATAAGTTTAAAACGCGAATTTGGAGTTTATCTTCCAAAAATTGATATATTACGAGGTAGGATATTGATGTGCAGTCTTTTTGTATCTTATTTAAATATTTTTTTCATGTTGACGAATTTTATACTCATGAAAGTTAAAGTTATGATGTGATATACTATGATATGAATGATATGGCCATTCCGGTACAATGATATGATATAATATGATATGAGCTCTTACCAAATTTAAAGATATGAGACGATATGATTTTCTAACACATGTTTTAAAATTTTTATACGAGATCGCACAATTAGTTTTATATTCTACTGAGTATTTTCATGTACTCATCATTTTCCCTGCTCCTTACATATTTGAATGGGTCGTTGGTTGGCCGGCGATGCGGTGGAGTTGTAATGCCAGAAATTATGGAATTCTAAATAAATAAATTCTGAGTAACATGACTAGGAAATTTTATTTATTTATTTATTTATTGCGTTATTTCAGTTTTATCTTCATGTTAAATTTGCAATTTAATATTTGGGACATTGTTCAGTTAGTTATGTTTTTCATAGGATTTATTTATTTTATAGATGGAACTAGAAAGATTTTCATGTAGAATGTTTGACATAATTTTTTTAATTATGAAATAAAGGTTTTAGTAACGATTTTAAATCTTTAAATTTTGGGTCATTACAATATGGTATCAGACCTTAGGTTTAATTTCCTGTAGACCCATATGCATTCTCATAATATAAGTTTTGAAAGATAAATAAAAAGAAATAAAAAAAATTGGGTGTGTACCAAAAAAAATGTGAATAGTACTGTTCACTCGTACACAGTACTGTTCGCGTGAACAGTAATAAAAAATAATTAAAAAAATGTTAGAGAGAAAAGATATGGATTTTTTTAAAGAAATGTTAATAGTATGTGTATTTATATATGTATATATAAATATTATTTTTTTATGTATTGTATGCATAATATGATTTAAGAGTTTATAGGGTATTCTATCGTTTTGTTGTGGAGAAAGATGTTTAATTTGGTTTCATTTTTTTTTCAAATATAATTTGTAGCTAATAATTGATGACTTTTTCTAAATTATTAATTGGTTTTGAAAATATTACCCTAGGGATTATATATTGTTTATCGTTCACAAAGTTAGGGTTTTTGATGGAATTGTAGAGGTTAAGAGATACGAATTGTGGAGGGCTATATATGTCTATACCATTCTTATTTTTACAAATTCAATTAGGAGTTAGAAAAAAATGAAAAAATAAATAAATCGTGAGTAGTACTGTTCACACGTGAACAATTGAAAAACAGTAAAAAAAAAAGGATTTTAAATTATTGCTAAATTGTGTGTGTGTGTATATGTGTGTGTGTGTTAAAATAAATTTTATGTTTAACCATAATGGTCACTTAATTATTATTTAATTACTATTTTTTTAAAATGGGTAAAATTTTATAATAATCCATGCACTAGTATGTGATATTTTCTAGTAGTTAAAACTTCGATGTAATCCCTATGTAAAAAATAATAATATATAGTAAATAAATAAATTTTTATGATATATATAAACACTGGATTTTACACGTTTTAAATATTACGTGTAATAAAATGTTTATTTGTTTCCTTGCGTAATATTTGTTAAAGGTTAATATTTTCTGAAGATTTATGAATTTTATTTTCTGAAGATTTATGAATTTAACGATAATAACAATTTAAAATTATTAAATATATGAATGATCTTTGGCACTTAACGACCACCAATCGACCATTCCTCTGACGACCCTAAGGTATGTTAAGGGGTAAGAAGATGAATGTACTTAGACATTTTAGATGATTTAAATATTTTAAATTGTATATCTTTAAATTTTTAAGGTTATTTTTCTCGTTAAATTTATGATATGCATACGATAACATAAGTATAACTTATTAGACTAAGTACTGAAATGTGACCGATAACATCATATTAAATTTTAGGAAATGGCACCACATACTCCCACGAACTTGATGCGCGATTTACTACGAGTGGTACAAGAACTGAGCAGACAGAGCCAAGCACCGCTACCACAGAATGCACCGCTACAGCAAAATGCACCTCCATTTGTCTCGGGAGCCGTCCCAGTGGTTGAGCAATTTCGGAGGTACAAGCTTTCGACTTTCGATGGTGGTTCTGACCCATTGGCTGTTGAGGAGTGGATTAGAGGTCTGGAGCGCATCTTTCGATACATCTCTTGTACGGATGCACAAAAAGTGCTATGCGCAGAATTTATGTTTGTTGGAGCAGCTATTCACCGGTGGGAATCTGTCTCACGCACTAGGACGAAAGAGCAGCAACGTAACTTGACTTGGGAGCAGTTTAAGGATGAAGTGATGGCAAAATATTTCCCATAGGCTTTAAGGGACTTCAAGGAATCGAAGTTTCTACAGCTCAGGCATGGAGACATGTCACTTACTGATTACCAAAGGTAGTTTGAGCAGCTCTCAAGATATACCTCAAACTTAGTGGATACTGAAGTTAAGAAGATTAGGATGTTCGAAAATGGACTGCACCCAGAGATTAGCATAATTATTATGTCCCATCGTTTCACCTCATATCGTGAGATGTTGGAGAGAGCCCATGCTATTTCTATCAGAGAACCACATTTGGACAGTATGCCTAGCAGAGCAAGGAGTCGTTGGGAAAAAGAAAGTGGAGTGATCGAACAAGAACAAACGTAACTGGCAAAATAGAAGGCCAATCACAGGAGTTCGTATTGGTGGGACGAGTGGGAGTATTATATCTTGTCCTAAGTGTAATAAACTCCATAGGGGTGAATGTTTACTTGAGAAGAACATGTATGTCCGGCGTGGTAAGCCGGGACACATTGCTCTTAACTGCACAGAGCCTCCAAAGAAGAAGGATGATAATCAAGACAAGAATAAGAAAGCATTTGGCCAGGAAAGACTGCACTGCTTTGGGCCCAGGAAGCAAAGGGAATGAGCTCTGTAAGCTATGTGTCCGGTGCACGGAGAACTGCCTTCGGTCCCCAAAACTAACTTACTCGTGGCAACCTTCCGAGTTTTTGCACTGAATCAGCATGAGGTAGAGCAGAATCTGAATGTGATAGCAGGTGTTTTATTATTAATATATTTAATGTAACTGCTTACGTTCTTTTACCTAGAATTACACATTATTTGATCTCTGTCCCTTGGTTGCTAGTCTAACAATATAATTACGAAAACAGGTATTCTATTATTATCTGATGTACCTACTTACATACTTTTTGACTCTAGGGCTACAAATTCTTTTATCTCTATATCCTTCTTCGCTAGGTCAAACTTTGCTTGTGTGAAAACGAATTATGAATTAGAGGCTAGCATCCCTTCAGAAAGAACTCTTTGTACAAATTGGATGACTAAGACTATGAAGTTAGAGATTGATGGGAAAATATTACAAGCAGACTTATACCTTTTGGAGATGAAAGATTTCGATGTTATTTTGGGCATGGATTGGTTGGGACTTAATCATGTGACCATTTGACGTCACGAGAAAGAAGTATTGTTTCACAGACCGGGAGAGAAAGAATTCCGTTTCTTTGGAGCAAAGTTCAAGCCTTTGCCTTCTCTTGTATCGGCTATTCAAGTGGAAAAGATGTTGAAAAAGGAGTCATGTCAAGGATTTCTAGTTAATATCACTAGTCCCCAACATACAAAAATGACTGGTATCGATATTAATATTATGCGACATTTTGCAGACGTATTCCTAGAAGATTTACTAGGCATTCCACAAGGTAGGCAAGTGGAATTTACAATTGATTTGGTTCCTGGAGCATCACTAGTATCTAAGGCCCTGTACCGAATGGCACCGAAAGAACTTCAAGAATTGAAGTTGCAATTAGAGGAGTTGTTGGAGAAAGGTTTCATTCGACCAAGTGTATCTCCTTGGGGAGCTCCTGTACTTTTTGTCAAGAAGAAGGATGGTAGTATGAGGATGTATATTGACTACCTGGAATTGAACCATCTGACCATCAAGAATAAGTACCCGTTGCCAAGAATAGAAGATTTGTTTGACCAATTAAGGGGCGCTACAGTGTTTTCAAAGATCGACTTGAGGTCAGACTATCATCAGCTAAAAATCAGGGCAAACGATATACCAAACACTGCTTTAAGGACTTGTTATGGACACTATGAATTCACTGCCATGCCTTTTGGTTTGACCAATGCTCCAGTTGTATTTATAGATCTCATGAATAGAGTGTTTCATCAATACTTAGACCAATTCATCATAGTATTTATTGACGACATGCTCATGTACTCCAAAGACAAGAAAGAGCATGAGGAACAACTCCGAGTAGTACTTGAAATCTTGAGGAATGAGAAATTATATGTCAAATTCAAGAAGTGCGAATTTTGGCTTGATCGTGTAGATTTCCTTGGTCGTGTGGTTACCTGCAAAGGAATCGAAGTAGATCTTGCTAAAGTAGAAGCAGTAACAAATTGGCCAAGGCCGACTAGTGTGGGGAAAGTCCGCAGTTTCTTGAGATTGGCTGGTTATTATAGGAGATTCATTGAAGGCTTTTCAAAAATAGCAGGGCCGATGACTCAGTTGACAAGAAAGGGTGTAAAGTTTCAGTGGACAGAAAAATGTGAAAAAATGTTTTCAAGAACTCAAGCAGAGACTAGTTTCAGCTCCTGTATTGACGATACCAGATGACTTTGATGGATTTGTGATTTACAGCGATGCCTCCAAATAAGGTTTGGGCTGTGTATTGATGCAGCATGGAAAAGTAGTTGCTTACGCCTCGAGATAGTTGAAGTAGCAGGAGCAAAACTATCCAACTCATGATTTGGAGCTTGCAACAATAGCTCACACCTTAAAGATACGGCATCATTATCTCTATGGTAGGAGGTGTGAAATTTATATAGACCACAAAAGTCTCAAATACTTCTTCACACAGAAGGAACTAAATATGAGACAGAGGAAATGGTTGGAGTTAGTAAAAGATTATGACTGCACAATTCATTACCATCCGGGTAAGGCTAACGTAGTTGTAGATGCCCTAAGTAGAAAGACAAGATCACAGTTAGTAGTTCTACCCACGGTGCAAGAATACTTGATAAGGGACTTTGAGAAACTAAGATTAGAAGTTCTCACACCGCCGACTCAGGCTACAACAATGATTAAAGCATTTTAAATTCAACCTACACTTCAGGATTGAATTAGGGAAGCGCAAGAGAAGGATCCATTTCTACAGAAGATAAAGACTGAGATTGGTTCAAACAGACATGTAGGGTTTGAAATATCTGCAGATAACACACTGACTTTCAAAGAAAGGTTATGTGTACCTAAGGATGAAAGTTTAAGAAGGGAGATATTGGAACAGGCTCACTCTACCCCATATTCGGCACATCCAAGTGGTACGAAAATATATTGAGATCTTCGAGATACATTTTGGTGGAGAAACATGAATAGAGGAATTGGTTTGTTGGTGGAGAAATGTATTATCTGTCAGCAGGTCAAGGCAGAACATCAAAGACAATCAAGACTATTGAAACCATTGGATATTCCATAATGGGAATGGGAGCACATATCAATGGACTTTATGGTAGGCCTCCTAAGGTCAGCTAGAGGTTGTAAGTGTTATGCCCTAGATCCAATCGATTTAGGTTGTAAACGCTTTTAATATATTTAATGCATTTGATTTTGGCGAGATCTATTATTTATTTAAATTAATTTTGTAATAAATAATATTAAATAATAGAATCCGAAGACCCAATTTTTAGGTAATCTGTTAATCACAAGGAGTTGTGATTGTGAGATACAAATTACATATAATTGGATCTTGAATAAACCATGGTCGTAAGTAATAACGAGATACGGATATCGTTAATACAGTTAGACCATCACGTGTGGCATTTCTTACTTATGAAGTAAGTAGCTGATCTCACGAGCTAAAGTGTGGTGACACTTAAATGAACATGTGGATGTTTTGTTGTAGAACAAAACATTGGAGACCCGCTAAGAGATTCCACATGGATAACTATCTGAGTGTCAGTGGCTAATCTCTAACGTTCGGTAGTGGGATTGATCCTTTGACTTGAGGTCGTCATAGTACCCTATATGAGGACAGTCATACTTTGGCGGTGTTGGATGTTGCTCTGAAAGGGGCCGCTAATACGACATCGTTCGGATACGTCAAGAATCGTATGAAGGTTGTGATTGATCAATAAAGGATTCGTCACTCTTAGATAGTAGGAGATGATCTGCGTTTCATTCAATTAAGTCGATGATGAAATCCTTGGCCAAGGTGTACTCATAAGTCGAAAAGGAGTTTTCGATTTATATTGACTTAATAGTGGAATGAAAGATATGATCGATGATCGAAATTGACACAATTCCATATCTCGTAATTGATCGGATCATATTGACGAAGGGATAATAGTTCCATGATAAACGAACGATTTTGGTTTTGTCATACCACGTGACATTTCCCGTCACATGTATTGCCCTGACACATTGCTAGATGTCAATCAGGGACGGCGGATGTGAATTGACGATAAATTAAAAGGGTGTATTAATTTATCGATTTTGATTAGATCAAAATAATATTTCACGACGTTAGGCATCGTGGTCGGGAACCTAATGGGTCGCACACAAAAGAGAATTGGAAGACTGCAAATTGTTAATTGATTAATTTAACAATCGTTGGATAAATTAATTAATTGAATTTCTTATTTATAATCCCGAATTAATTAATTGGATTAATTAATTCACGGACCGGGTTTGATTAATTGGATTAATTAAATATTGGACCGGACCGGGCCGGGTCCGTTTGGGTTTATATATATATGCAGCTAGGGTTTGAGGTCCATTAAGTTATTTATTATTCTTGCTAGCACAAGAAAGAAACCCTAGCAGTTGTTGTCTTCTCTCTGTGTGGATTTCATTGGAGGCTGTACAATTGGACAGTTGTGGGAGGCAGATTCAAGCTGCTGGATAGGAATAACGCGAAAGAGTTTGCAAATCACACAAAAGGTATATTTCTCATCACGGTTTTTATCTAAATACAAAGCTGAATCCTGAATGGGAATTGAAGTTTGTTAAATTCCGCTGTGCATGTTTAAATCAATTCCCAACAGAGGTCACAATGCTAATTGGGTAGTAGTTGATCGTCTGACGATGTCAGCCCATTTTCTACCAATCAAAGTAAACTTTAACATGGAACAACTTGCACAGTTACACATTAGGGAAATAGTTAGATTGCATGGAGTTCCTGTCACCATTGTTTCAGATAGAGACCCGAGGTTCACATCAAAATTTTGGAATAGTTTGTAGGTTGCTATGGGGAGGAAATTGAAGTTTAGTATTGCTTATCATCCTCAAACGGATGGACAATCAGAAAGAACCATCCAAACTCTGGAAGATATATTGAGGGCATGTACTTTAGATCTTGGTGGTAGTTGGGAAACACATTTGCCATTAGTGGGGTTTGCCTACAATAATAGTTTTCAGGCCACTATAGGTATGGCTCATTTGAAGTTCTTTATGGTAGGAAGTGCAGATCCTCTATCAATTAGGATGAGGTCGGGGAGAATATAAATTTGGGTCCTGAAATCATTCAACGAACAACTAAGGTAGTTGATAAGATTAGAGCAAGAATAAAGGCAGCGCAAGATCGACAGAAAAGTTATGCTGATGGTAGAAGAAAGAATTTAGAATTTCAAGTGGGGGACAAGGTTTTTCTAAAGGTAGCACCAATGAAGGGTATATTGAGATTTGGAAAGAAATGGAAGTTGAAACCGCAGTTCATTGGACCTTTCGAGATCTTTGAAAGGATTGGTGTTCTGGCTTACCGACTTGCCTTGCCATCTGAACTTGCAGTAGTGCATAACGTGTTCCATGTTTCGATACTTAGAAAATATGTCCATGATCTTAATCATGTGGTAAGTTACCAAACTTTGGAGGTACAAAAAGATCTATCATATGAGGAAATTCCGACTATGATTTTAGACAGAAAAGTACACCAACTTAGAAACAAAGAAGTTCTCCTGGTCAAGGTACAATGGCGAAATCATGGATGGGATGAATCAACTTGGGAAAAAGAAGATGAGCTTAAGACCAAGTGTCCAGAACTATTCAATTAGCCAAGGTAATTTTCGAGAACGAAAATATTTAAGGAGGGAAGTTTGTAAAGTCCTGAAAATTCACATATACTAGAATTTATTTACTTTCATACTATATTTTAAATTTGGAAAGTTAGACTAAAATGATAAATACAATAAATTCAATTTTAATTGGGTCAAATATTTAAATATAGATAGAGTAATGATAAATATATCAATATTGTACTCGTTGGATAGCTCGTAATTAATTATGTATATTAGGCTCAAGAAAAAGTCGATACGAATAAATAAGCTCCAAGATATTTCAGTTTGAAAAAGGTAGATGAAAACTAGTTTTACAATTTAATTTTAACCTTTGATGAAAATGTACCTGCCATGTGTCATGTGTATGGAGTGTTTCATTTTTTATTTTGAATTGGTTAGGGATTGTTAGTGCACGTATATCTTAAAATATAGATAGGTAGTTTTATTTTAAAATAATTTATTTGCCTAGGTTGCTGGGAGATGATAGTGATAAGTTACCATGTGTTAATTAGATAGGGAAGAAATAGTGATTGTATAGAATTGAGACTCTTTATGGGAAAAAAGAAACACGTTTTCTTTGAAAGACTTTTAGGCCTATTAAAATTCTATATTCTCTTTCACCTTTAGACACCCATATACGGTGATAGCAGCAACAAATACAAAAAATAAGTTTGGAATGTGAATTCGATGTTTGTCTTCCTAAAACTGATACATTACAAGGTAGGATATTGATGTGCAGTGTTTTTCTATTATATTTAAATATTTTTTTTCATGTTGACGAATTTTATACTCATGAAAGTTAAAGTTATGATGTGATATGCTATGATATGAATGATATGGCCATTCCGGTACAATGAAATGATATAATATGATATGAGCTCTTACCGGATTTAAAGATATGAGACGGTATGATTTTCTGACACATGTTTTAAAATTTTTATACGGGATCGCACCATTAATTTTATATCCTACTGACTATTTCCATGTACTCACCCTTTTCCCTACTCCTCACAGACTTGAACGGGTCGTTGGTTGGCGGGTAATGCGGTAGAGTTGTGATGTGAGTAACATGACCATGAAATTTTATTTATTTATTTTTTTGCGTTATTTTAGTTTTATCTTCATGTTAAATTTGCAATTTAATATTTGGGACATGGTTCAGTTTGTTATGTTTTTCATAGGCTTTATTTATTTTATAGATGGAACTAGAAAGATTTTCATGTAGAATGTTTGACATAATTTATTTAATTATGAAATAAAAGTTTTAGTAACGATTTTAAATCTTTAAATTTTGTGTCGTTACAAAATGACTCTAGTCATTTTAAGCGATTACAGTCATTTTCTTGTTACAACCGAAAACGTCTCCAATCGTTTTAAGTGACTGTAGTCGTTTTGGGAGAAAACGATTGTAGTCGCTTAAACGACATGGGTCATTTTTCATTCATCATTTGTTATATGAAATAAAAGAACATGAAAAACAATGTTCAACATTTACAAAATACAAATTAGGTCTGAATTATGATAAAAACTCATAACATAAAGCATACATTGTAATATATATGGGATCATGCTCCACTATAATCCTGTTCTAGTATACCACATTCAATTTTTAAGTATATAACTTACAATTGATTTCGATAAGTTAAACATCATGTATAATGAAAGAGCCAATTGAACTTCAAACCTTTTAGAATGTATTTGATTTCAACCTATTTTCGTTCAAAATGTATAGGAAGACGAACTTTGTTATTACAACTCATCGTGCTCAACTATACATGGTCGAGTATATCGTATTCAATCTTAAGTATGCATTTCACAATTGATTTCAATAAGTTAAAACATCATTTATAATGAAAAACATGAGAATCAAAATTTTAACCTTTTAAATCGTGTTTGATTTTAATATATTTCGTGTAAAAATGTAAGAGAATGTGAACTTCATCGTCATACTCCACTACACACTGTTCAAATATATCGCATTCGATTTTTATGCATACGACTTATTTTGATTTCAATAAATTAAATCATCATGTATAATGAAAGATGATATGTGAATTAAACTTCTAAACTTTCAAATTGTGTTAGATTTCAACTTATTTCATTTAAAAAGAAGTATAGGAAGATGAACATCGTTTTCTAGAATTCATTGTGCTTCACTGCACACAATTTAAGTATACCATATTCGATTTTTAATTACGTGACTAACAATTGATTTTGAACAAGTTAAACTATCATTTATAATGAAAGAAAATATATCTTTCAAACTTCTGTTTGATAAATATTAAAAGATTTTTTTTATATGAGAAAAAGAGCTTTAAAATAAGGATTTGTTTTTGAAGAAAATGTGGTCAAGAAGTAGATTTTATTTATTTATTTATTTTTGTTTAAGTGCAAAATATTTTACTGTGTGAATGTGTGGATGAAAATGAGTTTGAGATAAAAAGTGTTCCCAAAAAAATGCTTGTCAAACAAATCTTTTGTATTATTTAGAACTAGAACAAGTACACAGTATCTGAGAAAATGATACCTTATTTAGCCCCTGTTTGGTACTCATTTTTGGAGCCAAAAATGCATTTTTCCGTCACATCAGCACACAATTTTTGACTTCTACACTCTAATGGGGGACCCGCGATATGATGTTTAAAATGCATTTTCATCTAAAAAATGTGCACCAAACAGACTTTTACTATTTTATTACTTAGTTACGATACCTAGCACTAGGAAAATTATAGCGATCAACCTCATTTACTTCTCCACCATTAAAATTTGAATAGCCATTCACAACCTGACGGAAATGTAGTTGACATGCATTACTGACAGAAATAGATAATTATTAATGGAATTCCTTTTTTTTTTTTTTTTTTTTTTTAAGGTCATTATTAGAACTCAAGTTGTTACATCCCGCTTATTTTTGTCAAAGTCAAATAAAGACATAAGCTACACAAATAATTTTCATCGGGCTTATTTAACAATTTCAAGTATTTAAGTGTTAGAGATAATATAATAAAGGAATCTAGGGATTTAGTTTCTATTATTAGAGTTAAAGGGCTAAAAGTTATATCTTATGAAGATTAAGGATTTGACTTGCAATTATACAATATTAATCTGCAGGGGGAAGTATTGGGCTTCTTTCTGCAATGTCACCAGATTCGTCCAGCAACGTTCCCATTTCTGATAGACTGTCCCTCGATTCTGCCACGGATTTAGTTTTAATTATTAGAATTAAAGGGCTGGAAGTTATATTAGACAATGATTAAGTACTTGACTTGCGATTATACAATATTCATCTATTAACATAAAAGAAAAATGGCTCCATTTTTCAATGGGTAAGGAGGAAACCAGAAGCATGAGAAATCGAAACGGAGAAAGAAAGGAAAGGAAAAGAAAGAAAGGAAAAAAAAAAAAAGAGGAGTAGTCGGTGCCTGCGCACGAAGTGTAGGATGCAATTTACACTTCTTCAAGTGTTGGGTTTTCTTTCAATCTCAATTGGTCATTTTTTCTACAATCTCAAGTTGTTATTTTAGGGGCCGACATAGAAGTGGGAAATTTGTACCTACCCAATTAGTTCACTATGATCAGTTCTTTGAGTGGAAAAAGAACTCCTTTTAGAAGCACTTACTTAGTTTATAATAGTTCTAAAGTTTATATGATATGTTTATTTATTTAGTGCTTTTCGTAAATCATATAAATTGCAAAAGTTACTTATTTCAGATGATTAAGTTAGATATCATGATTTTCGAATAAAATAAATTTTTATAAATAAGCAATTCTTTTAAAAGTTAAACACATTTAGCTAAATCAATTATTCAGCATATTATATTAGTATTAAACATTTCAGTGTATGTAAAGTTGGTCATAACCTAGTTTGAATGTATTTCTATAGTATATGACCTAATATGGTTATTTTACCTGCTTGCAGTGTATGAGTTGATTTAGTTATTTTACTTGCTTTGCACTATGTGAATGTGTTTCTATATGATCTCAATATAGCCTTTGGGTAGTCTTGCTTACCTACGACCAAAATTTCAAAGTTACAAAACTACAAAATTACAGAATTTAAGAATTATGAGATTATGAATAGCCTTGCTATGTGCATCGATATTAATTGATATATGGGTAGAGTTATTTTGAGTACATTTTGGCATGATTTTTTTAGTATTGCTACAGTTTATCATATTTCAAATTATAGAATTCAGTTATGCAATTTATATAATAAAGATTCTAGCTTGTAATATTGTGAAATGACAATTTCACTCAGATTTCATTGATATAACATTAGTAATATTCAAGATACTATACAGCTCATTATTTAAAATAAAGAATAAATGATTTTATTATAACATCATGCCTTAAAAGTAACCATCAAAATTTAGAATTGCTTAAAGTTACAAAAGAATAAATAAGATTTTTTAGTAAAAATATATAAATGAAAAAAAAATATACTTATTTGTGAACTGTATACTCACTGAATTACTTTCTTTTTGAGAACACATTTAATGCATTGAATAAGTCGTTTGGAATTATACGTATTAGTCTAATAGGCCCGCGGCATATTATATATATTTTATGCATTTGGAACTTTTTCTTGTTAAGAACATTAAAATCATTTTGCATGCTCTTTATTTTGAAGGCTTAATAGCACAAATGGTCCCTACATTTGGTCTGTAGTGTGCAAAACATTCCCGCATTTCAAATTTTTTGCATTTTTTCCCTATTTCCACGTTTCATTGCGGAAAATGTCATTTTCACCAATTTTTAATGTAAAATAACAAATTTTCCCTCTACTTAAGTAAAATAAAAAAGGAAAAGAAAAATAAAGACCAAATTGCAATCTTACTCCTAATGTTTTTAAAGCGTGCAAATGATTTGAAATAAATTATTAATAGGCTTAATAACACAAAACGTCCTTACGTTTGGCCTGTAGCGTGCAAAATGTCCCAACATTTCAAATTGGTGAAAAGCAAGTTTTTTTTTGCATTGAAACGTGAAAATAGGGATGAAAAACAAATCTTTGAATCTTTTCACGTTTATAATCAAATTGTTGTAGCAGATTCAGCGTGATATCGAAGCCGAAATGGGTGGTTCGTGACGATGGGAACTACTCTTGGTGGGGACCAAATCTCTTGACATGAAGGTTGGATGTTGGATGATATGTGTAGTAGGAAGTGAGCGCTTTCTGGTCGTATGGAGATCCCCTCAGTTTGGATGGTGGTTGGTCGGAGTTTTTTGGCTTCTAAGGTAGTGGCCCATTTGGAGAAGAGAAGAGAGAAATAATTCTTTTTTCTTGTTATTTTTAATATATTAAATAACGCTTAATAACACAACATGTCCTTACGTTTTTCCAAGTAGTGTGCAAAATGTCTCTATGTTTCAATTTTTTATGCATTTTCATATCTATTTTCACGTTTCATTGATGAAAACATCATTTTCATCATTTTGAAACGTAGGAAAGTTTTGCACCCTACAAGCTAAATGTTGGGACATTTTGTGTTACTAAGCTTAATAATTTATTTGGACTCATTTGCACTTTTTAAAAAGATTAGGAGTAAGATTGCAATTTTTTCTTCTTTTTCTTTTTTTTTTGTTTTTGTTTTATTTGAATAGGAGGATAAATTGGTTATTTTACATTAAAAATTGGTGAAAATAATGTTTTCAACAATGAAATGTGGAAAAAGAGACAAAAATTAAAAAATTTGAAACAAAGGGACGTTTTGCAAACTACAGGCTAAACATTGGGACGTTTGTGCTATTAAACCTTATTTTGATTACTACATAATTAGAGGCATATGTATTCCCCATTTTACAACATTTGTGTAAGATTGATAAAATTTATTGCTTTTTGGGTACGTTTAGTCCATATTACAAGGGGATCTCTTTCAATTCTTTTAAAAATTTATTATAGTCATAGCAGGTCAAAATTAATCCATATTGTTCATGCATTAACATATATGCATATTCAGTATGTATAGTCACATATAATGGTGGTAGAAGTCACGAGCTCCAAAGCTATTTAGAATGCATTGATTCCAAGACAATGGAATTTTTTTTTAGAAGATTCAAGGACAATCTTATGTAATTAGTTGCGTACGCAGATATTTTGAGTTACGAGGGATAATCAAATTTACAAAAAGTTGTGAGGAATTTTACATCCGAAAAAAGTCATATGCCAGATAAATTTACATTCAAATTTTACTTCCCAAAATTTACACGGGTTATGACTTTTTCAGATGTAAAATTTCAAAAATTTTTCACATCATACCTCATGTAAAATTTCATAATAAAATGATTTAAATTATATTGAGAAATTTGGCACGCAAAAATAGTAAACGTTAATAAGCAATTGAAATTTTGTAATGAAAAGTCAAGTTAGGTCCCTCCTTTTAAGATGCACGCTTGATGCACCTTTAATTATTTTGGATGTCTGTTTGGATCATTTGATAGATCTATGATATAGTTTTCGAAATGAGTTTCGAGATGACGTAGGCGATTTGTGGACTCGATAGCATACTATTGTCGGATAATTTTTAAAGTTAGCATGTTATCGAAATTCTTGAAATACTTGTCGGGAACGGAATATTTTTACAAGCTGTAATAGTTGCTATGATTGATCATTTCACACGCTATTAAAGACATGGAAATCTAGGCCTCAGCACTTTGAAATGATACTAAGATTGCAACATTTGGACTTTATTTGGCATCCTGTAATAACCCCGAAAATTGAAATAAAAACATAGAAAATTTAATGATGCTCAGAAAACCAATAAAAAAAAATTTTGCCCAAAAATTGGGGGTCACGTGACTAGCCACCAAATTTTTACTATCTTTTTTATTATTATATTTAAAAATTATTTAATTATAATATTTTGTGTGGATATCATTATTTTACTAATATTCTTCATAGTAACATTTGTGACAATGATATTAATCGTGCTACTAGCAGTCCAGCCAGCAAATCAAGACATTGTCGAACTACTTTAAGCCCGTCTAATCTAGTTTACACCCTTTTGCCAGATGTATAAATTTGTCCTAAAAGATCGATGTAGACATCAAGAAACAACTACTTTTTACTATAGTTGATACAATGATACCGATAGCCAGAAAAATAAAGTCACGAGCGAGTAAAGCTAAAGTGAATTTAGTACCATCGAACTCTGATAACTTAGAAAAAGTCGTGGGGAAAAAAATTTGACAAGCCAACAATGGTGTTTGTCAATATCCAATATATTAGTAAGAGGAATCATTTCATACCATAGTACTCCCTCCATCCCCTAAAAATGAACTTGCTTTCCTTTTTTATTTGTTTCAAATTATATGTCACTTTTGTCATTGAAAGTATAGTAGATTTTTTAGTTTTCTAATATGTTCCAATTTAATGTGTCTCGTTATTAACAAATATGAAATATTTCTATTTAAATCATTATTTAATGTAGGAGTGCATCAGGAGAAATAAAATAAAATTTATATTTTCAACTACGTTAATTGCATGGTGGAACACCGATGGAATTGGGGATTTCATGAGAAAAATGTGATACGTTTAAATCTACTTTATTTAGAACTTTAACGCAAAAATATCATTTAATTATAATATTTTGTCAAGTTCTAAAATGCCCAGATAAAAAATTTAACATTTTGTTTGATATTATTTGTAATGATCTAATGGATGAATGGGCTGACACTATGGTGCGTGAAACCTAGTACACATTTTGATTGCAATTTTGTATAGATCACCAATTTAAAGTGAGAGTTTTGATGATTTTATAGATTGCTCATTCATAAGTATTTGAATTAAGGGAGTATATAATCACCTAGTACGTGATTATCAAATTGTTTTATGGGAGTTTCCAGAAATTCTCTTGTATACGTTTTATATGACAGGTACCAACAAATGTTAAGATATAGATATTCTAGGAGACAATTTAAGAAATCTTGATTATCTCAAAAAATTACGTGTTGATTTTTATTATTAGAGCTCGTAGGAAATTTATTACCTTTTAGAGCATGGAAGGATAAGGCACATGTACGGACACGAGAAATATGATTGGATGGTTTTAATTCACTCTTTGGGTGCAGAAAAGTAACGTCACTGTAGATAAAAGAAATGGAATGTTGATTGCCAGAGAAAAGAACATTAGATCAAGGAAACATGTTCAAAATGGAGAGAATTAAGAAATTAAGCAGATACTGGGGAGAATTTATTTGCGAAACATGACACGACGGTAAGTTAAAGAGGAGGCCAGATGATACAACTAGCCAGTGGTATGCAAATTTGGACTTTCAGTTTCATTAAATTGGAGATTTTTTTGAACGGCACAATAGGTTGAATATTATATAGAGGAGGACAATTACGTGATATCAATGTCACAAAAATTCAGTAATCATCAAAGTTCAATTTTATACTTACGCGATATTTTATTATATGGACTATAAATGTTATTTATTGAGAATGTGAATCTAAACTTATTTTGTGAAGAAAGCCAATGTCGATATATGTTAAGATTGAAAATTTGGTACAACATGGTTTTAGGGTTTTTTTTTGGCACAACTTATTTGAAATCATTCAACAAAATCCGTTCGGATTAGACCATAGATCTTCTTCAGTACTTTCTTACCTAATGCTATAATTTTCACTTCATTTAATCTCTTCTAAATGAACACTTAATGTACTGAAGGTCAAGGTGATGTATGACGATATTTAGATATTTGTAATCTAGATATGATTAGATTGAGTGTTTAATGATAAGTGCTTTTATGCATTTATTCAGACCTCAATTGTTATTTATTCATTATTATTTTAAGCGGATATCTACTTAATTTAGATTAAATTTAGTTAATTCTCAGTAAAATTCGGATTGGACAAGTTTGGATGAAACTGAATTGAAGATATATAAAATTGAAGTATTGGAGATCAAAATAACCAAGACTTGAAGTAAAGTACCTGTCATGCAAATAAAGGGGACCTGGGAAGCACAAGAACTGAACTTTGAAGACCAAAGTGTAAACTAATAGAAATTCCATCTTTTTGATGAATTTCTAATTGCACTCAAACTCCACATGGTGGATACACTATGACTCCTTTGTAAAGTTATTCTATATTTCTATATATAGCTTTCATTATTCTTTTTTTATGGGACACGTACAGTTTTAGAGAGAGAAAGCACATAACCATCAAGATCAAAGGAAAAAAATAGGGTTTGAAGACTTTTGAAATTGAGGAAGAATTTGCTGTAAGATTCAATTCTTTCCTTTATCAAGAAATTCTATACTTTTTTCTTGATTTTCTTTCATCAGTACGAGTACCTAAATTCATAGTTATGACAAACAATGTAATCTATGTGTGACCCTGTAATTTAATTTCAAGATTTTAGTAGTTTAATTTTTAGTCATCAATTTTATTTATGAATTTTAATGCTTTAATGATCAATAATTAAATGATCTTGTGGATCTATAACGAGTCGAGAGGTGAGTTATAGATTCTGATCACATGAGGAAAATTTGGGAGCTATTATAAAAGTGTAGACCAATTTCTAGTTAATGCGGCCGTTACATGGTTTCTTAAAGATTTAAGGCGTTCAATTAAGGTGTATTCGGATTTACATAGAGATATGGAATTGACTTATTTAAAAAGAATCAATTCAAACTAGTGAGAGGTAAATTGAATACATTAGAAGAATTCGATCGAAAACTACTAGTCTTGAATCTTGATTAGAAAATTAAAAGGAATTCATAAATGAAATTATAAGCTCTAGCATCCACATTCATGTGTTAAAACTCGAATTTGATAGATTGTGGACAATATATTATTTTAGTTTAAGTAAAATAATTTAGATAACCAATGACAAATATATTCCTTGTTTTTGTAGAATAGGAGTTAGAAATAATAAATTAGATCATGGGAACGATAATTCCGATTCGTAGGTCCATTATGTTACTTTTTTTTTTTCCGTACACTTGCGTGATATAAAATCAACAACATTTAATATCATTTAGTAGGATGATACTTTAGGTGCCAAGGTCATGAGATGTAAGAGGACTTTGTCGTCATATTCATAAATATTATGTAATGATATTTTTTTAGGATGCAAATTGGATCAATTGTTTCTTTAGTTTGGCCATTTTAGGATCTTATGAAAATAGTACTCCTATCATGATAAATTGTTATAGAACTCATTGATTTTATGTTAGTGCATTGTTGGGAATATTGGTCCCAAAACCGATTTTACCTTCATTGAACCTATATTTCTAGCAACGCAATCAAAGGAAAATATTCAATCAACATGGAAAAATACGCAGCACCACAAACAAGTAAATAAGTGGCAGAAAAATAAAGAACAATAACATCAAAATTGGTCATCCAGTTCACCCAAAAAGCCTAATTTGGGGGGCTCAGGATCAGCCCAATCCACTATGTGCAAACCATCTCATAGAGAGAGCAAAGTACATCGAACCACTCAGATATCAGTTTCGTCCATCGATCCTTGAAGGATCTCCAAGACTCGACATAAACCCTATTCTCAAAATAGAACTACAATACATAGCCAATATCACAGGCCTAATGATTACTGTAGCAGGACAATTTTACATGGATTTTCAGAGACTAAACACACTAGAAATCGTTCCAGAATCAATGTAGAAGAAGGAGATGAATATGGCTTAGAGAGAAAAAAATATCAGACTCTGAAAGATCACTAATCCAAAAAACCTATCTACTCCCTTCTCATGAGACTAACCTAGAGTCATATTAAGCCATGGAGAGATCATTGCCATTCATTAGATCCAACGGTTCTTAGGCAAGCTTAAGAAACACAGATCCAAGTATCAATAACTTAGACCAATTGTAGATTGCCACTTAGGACCTTCCTTCCAAACCTACAGAACAAATTACAGAAATGTCCCCATTTTAAGTTGTATTTTGGAAAAAACACGTTTTTCCTTCAATCTTCACCCTGGTTCTCAAAATACAATCACTCTTTTAGTTACAGAATTGCACATTTATGGCAGGCTGAATATCATCTTGCCCAGGTACCCACAAAAGAATTAGCCATTATCAATATACGTAATTGATAAACAAATGTTAAACAGACTAATCGAAAACATTTTAATTCTCATATCAAATGGACATCCATCAACATGAATTTTTCAAGATTAACTTCACTTGAAGCTATCTTAACCTTTAGAAAATAATACTTCACCTTGACATATATTTACCTCTCATGATGGATAAGATTTGTAATAAGCAATAATGCAATTTGACTAACAATGAGAGTAATAAGAGTCTCATGCAGAAAATTCAAATCACACAAACGCCTTTCAAGCTTTCACAGTTTTCCAATTTATACAATCATTGGCCAGCATAAAAGATAGGTGATGCTGGATTTTTAGTGATCTTTGTCATCCACAAAGTCAACATCTACATATCCTTTAAAGATCAACCTATCAAACCTCTTCAATTTACAAATAAGTTCCTTCTTCAACCCAAAGCCTAAGGGTTGACTCATATAGATATTTTCCTCTAATTTCCAATGTAGGAAAGCATTTTTAACATCTAGTGGTTCAAGTTCTCAAATGAATTGAACAACTAATGCTACAATCAATTTAGGTATTGTTTTATATTGAATGACAAGGGAAAATATCTCAAGATAGTCAAAACCCTCTTTCAATTTGTAAATCCACTTACATTGTACAATTCTTTGACCATTAGACAAATTAACGAAACTCCAATTCTTATTTTCAATTAAGGATTGCATTTCTTCCATCACTGTCCTTATCCAGTTAATAGTTTTAGGCACATAGGCTCTGAATGTTCAAGGCCTTCACCTAAAACAAAGGCAAAATAAATCAAGTTCCCAGATTCGCACCTTGGATTTGGTTTAATTTTCCATTTCTCTCTATCCCTAATCAATTGGCAATCTTGGATAGGATTCTATTCAATTATTGGAGTGAGTTTCTGTTTCAATTTCAGCATGAGTTACATTAACCTCATCAATCACAGGTTTATTCCCATCAGATTCATTCTGAAATTTCTTGTTAGATTTAATTTCCTCAGAATCATCATGTATAGATTTTAGACAAGCATTTCAGATTAATTAAAGACAACATCTCTACTGTTAATGATCTTAATACCATGTTCCCCTAATACCCACAACCTGTAATTCTTAGCCCTCTTAGAATAGCCTAACGTAACACATTTAGTGGCCTTAGGCTCCAACTTGCCCTTAGTTGGTGTGCATATGCTACACATCCAAACACTCTAGTACATGTTAAGTTTGGAAGCTCTCCCGTCCATAGTTCTTAACAAGATGGAGATCTATTCATTAAATATGTTGCTGTGCATAGTGCCTTAGCCCAAAACCCCTTAGCAAGGCCTGAACTAATTGGCATGCACCTGACATTATTCATCAAAGTCCTATTCATTCTTTCCGTAACCCCATTTTTTTAGGTGTGTATTTAACTGTCCTTTGTCTCATGGTTATCTTTTGATTACAAAATTTAACAAATTCCGCGTTACAAAACTCTAGACTGAGTTTCCAAAGTTTTTAACTTCTAATCCATTTGATTTTCCAAAATTTTAAGCCAAGTTCGGAATTTAAGGAAAAAAAACTCTGATTTAGCCTTTAAAGGGTAAATCCATACTTTTCCGGAGTAATCATCTACTTAATCGTCATGACCTTAGGTCTAAACCTTTAAGGAAGAGATCTTAGAAAATTCCTAACAATTTTTGTCTTGGGAATTCGTTCACCTAGGTTGAAAATAGAATATACTATATCATTCAATTTAGCATAGAATTTATCAAAACATTCATCATCTTTCATCTTAATTTCCTCAAACGTAGTGGTCAACATCTATAGCTTACAGTTTTTCACTATCTTAGTTCTCTTATGTATGGCTTCTAAAATATTCCAAGTTTCTTTAACGGTCTCACACATAGATACTCATTTATACCCTTTAGATGATACAACCAAAAAAGCAAAATGTACTTCTTTACTATATCAGTTACATTTAGCTAATTCATCCATACTCCAAGTGAAAACATTTATAGGTGTAACAACATAGCAACAGCTATAGATGGCATTGTCCAATCCTTCTCTACACTCATCCAAACACTCTCATCCATAAATTTCAAGAAGGCTCTCATCCTAATCTTCGAGTAGGCATAATTGTTATCATTAAACTAGTAAGGAACATATAGCGATTGAGTCATCGAGATAAAACTAGGCCAAGAATCAAAATAAGTTATATACGAATTGAAGTATCACGTTTCGACCCAACCAACACCTAGTGGGGATGAATAGGTGTAATATGCAAAATTAAAATTAAACAAACAATAACATGCAACAAGTCACAAATTATTGTATCTAGAAAATTTCTACAGTAAGTTTAAATCCTAACGATCAATCAAGCATAAATATCAAAATAGTAAAGTAATCAATATCAAGATTTGTTTACAAAGGAAAATCCTTTGAAGAACTCTACAAGAGAGAGGAAAAAAAAAACACCTTTTGGCACTTCTCTTCGGTAAAAGATCCACTTGAAAAATTTTGACTTATAGAATTGGTCACGACACAACTAAACCTTAGTAGACTCTGACCTTCAACTTGTAATCATCTAAGAACTCCATAGTTGTACACTCTAGCACCAGCTCTAGAACTTTTAGATTTCTTTTTTCCCTGTGGATCATCAAGAACGAGCTCGTTCTTCTCAAATTGAAATTCCATTCACCTCTCAAGATCTTGAGAACCCTAAATGCTATTTGGTAAAGGATTTTGTTAGTCTTTTGATCTTTCGGATTGTTTAGTGCTTTAATCTTGTAGTTAAGTCAAAGAACTATAGATTGTGTAATTGATCTTCAATAGGACGTTCTCTTGCATGAAAATAGGCTCAACAGATAATAGGGATGAAATATGGCTTGGGTATTTATAATATGAAGTATTTGAGGTTGTTTGACATTGTAAGATGTCCGAAAATCGAAATCTAGGGTTTCACTGGGTAATCCATCTGCTTGAGGGTTGTCCAGGCGGCCAGCAAGCTGTCCATTCACTGCTAAAATCATTCGAGCGCTCCTCGACTTGATCTTCTTCAGCATTTTTTCCTCAACTTGATCTTCTTGATATGACTTTGACTCCATTCAAAGATGCTATGAACACCCAACACCTAGATCCTAATTATAAATCAATTAAGTAGGATTTTGGACAAGGAACTTGCCAATACTTTGACCTAACCTTTGGCATAGATAATTTGCTAGCATTAAAGAAATGGCTAGGAAACTTAGATATTTATAGATCGTATAAGGTGAAGCGCATTCCTTAGTAGAAAAATTTAAAACTTCAGGGGCCAAAAATGGTATGATCTATTAGAAAAATTCGGAAATGCAAGACTCCGAGGAAGTTCTGCCAATCAAGATAAGTCTACTAGTTTTAGTCCTCTAGAGGAATCATGAAGAGAAGAGGCCACAACAGAGAGCTAGGATTAGATCTTTATGTTTTCGAATCTTTGCTGACTGAATTTCAAGGATGAAATTCTTTTTAAGAGATAAGATTATTACACCCTACTTTTTTTTAGTCAAAATCAAGAGAGTGTTTGGTCAAACTCAAAGTAAATGAGGACTTAAGTTAAACAAATAATTTTCATGAGGCCTATTTTATAATTACACATACTTAAGGGTTACTGATAATTTAATAAAGGAACCTAGAGATTTAGTTTCTATATTTAGAGTTAAAGGGCTGATAGTTACGTTATATTAAGATTAAGGACTTGATTTACAATTATACAATATTAATGTATTAATATAAAAGGAAAATGGATACATTTTCTAATTGGGTAAGGAAGAAACTAGAAGCAAAGAGAAACTGAAAAAGACCAAAAAAAAAAAAAAGAAGAAGAAGAAAGAAAAATAAAATTAAAAGTAGCAAGTACCAGCTGTCAAAGTGTAGGAGATGATATACACTTCTTCAAGTGCTGGATTTTCTTTCATATCTTATTTCTTTTACAATATCAAGTGATTAGTTTCAGTAGCTCGCATAGAAGTGGAAAAATTGTACCTGCCCACCTAGTTCGCCGCAATCAATTTTGTGATTGGAGAAATAAGCACTAATTTAATTTATATTAGTTCTAAAGCTAATTATATGAAATGTTTATTTATCATAGTGCTTGCCCTAAATCATATTAGTTGAAAAAGGTACTTATTTTAGATAATTGACTTAGGCTGCATGATTTTCAAAATAAAATAAGATTTTTATAAATAAATAGTTCTTTTAAAAGTTAAACACAATTAGCTAAGTCATATCATTAGTATATTATGTCAGTATTAAATATTTCAGTGCATTTAAAGTTAGTTTTAAAATTATCAAAAAGTATCCACATGATTTTATCATAGTCTGCACTAGTGTGAATGTGTTTTCAAAATGTAAGTTCAAATTATAGTTTTTGGACAACTCTACTCGCATATGACTAGAATTACAGAATTACAATATTTTAGAATTTAAGAATTTTCAAATTATGAATAACCTTTCCATGTACATTGATATTAATCGGAACATGGGAATGGTTATTTCAAATACCATTTATAAGATTTCAAATTATAGATTTTAGTTACTCAATTTTACAAAATAAATGTTTCATCTTATAGAATTGAGATATGACCGTTTTACTCAAATTTTTATGAATATCAGATTGCTTATATTTAAAATAATTTACAGTTGATTATTTAGAATAAACAATAAATGATTTTACTATCCACCGTGTTTTAGGCTTAAAAGTAATTATCAGAATTTAGAATTGCTTAAAGTTGTAATAGAATAAATGAGATTTTTCAGCAAAAATGTACAAATGGGAAAATATACTTATTTGTAAATTGTCCGCTCATTGAGATACAAACTCATATTTTATATCATCCTTTTTCTTAGCAGGTAGTAGTTGAGTTGGAGCAGCAATTGGAGCTAGTTGATCGGTCGAGTCGAACCACATACTATAATCAGTTGTATGACTCACTTTGTGAGTTCATGCAGTCTTAATTTCTTTTTGACCACATATTTATTACTTATTACATCGAATAAGTCATTTGGAGTTATATGTATTAGTCTAATGGGCTCGATGCATATTATAATTATTTTGTGCATTTGGGACTTTTTCTCATAAAGGAAATTAAAATTTTTTGTTGGCTCTTTACTTGATTACTACATATTTACTGGATCACGTATTCCACATTCACATCATATGTGTATGCTTGGGAAAATTTATTTCTTTTCAAGTATGTTTAGTGCATATTACAAGGGGAACTCCATCAAATCTTTTAAAAAATTATTATAGTCATAGCAGGTCGAAGTTAGTGTTGATGGGGTTCGGCACCTACTTCGCATTTACCATTGATGCACGCCATGTTTCAGATCCACGAGGGTGATTCGGGATTGATCGCGTGTCACAACTATCTTGATATACATAGATATGTAGGCCTTATATTTAATTTTTTTGGGGGGCAGGGGGCAGTTTTTGAAGTTTGTATTTGAGTGTCATTTATGTTCATTATAAGTATATTAAAGTTATATTCTTGACATTAATAGATAAAAATGACATTTTTTTTTAACGACAAGGTAAAAACAAAACAAAATTAAATTTAATAACAAAATTAATTTCAAATTGTTGATGTTAATAATATATATTTTAAATGAGTTTATTAAAAAAAAACTTGGTTTTTTATGAAATTTTAAGAACAAAAATTTTGTTATTGGTAATCATCAACCACATTCTTGTCGTTTAAATGAAATGTGACAACCAAATTTGAAGAATATGAACAACAATATCTCTTTTTATTTTTATCTTTTTTATTTTTGTAGGTTGAATATTTATGTTCAATGACAAACATACATTTTATGATGGGCCTTTACGACTATCCTGTGACGAATTTTTTTGGCCTTTGATTATATTCCACGATAAAGTCTTGACATTCACAATGAAAATTATTGCCATTAAAAGTAAATTTTCTAGAACTGCAAATGAATTCTCTATATTTAAAATTAAAAATAAAGAGCAAATCTGAATTTCCTAATGTAGGGAGTCAAAACTTGCTATTTTATCACACTTCTAGTACTATTCAATTTTTTGCTACTTTCTATGAAACTATTTGGTTTACAACGAAAAACAAAGGAGAATGATAAAATAAAAGTGAGAAAGTAAGTTAAATAAGAAAAGAAGTGGGTGAGAACGTGAACTCCCAGCCATTTATGTGTTGGAGAGATCGTTTCTTATTTTGTACCAGTGGCGACTAGATCGACAAGTTATTGCTTCAAGAGAAAATCCCATGGGAAGACATAATTAATGAATAAATACGATGGTGACTACGATTTCTTCTTTTTCTTTTTTGCGCCATCATATTTGAAGTAATTTGTCTATTTATTAATATGGAAGTAAGAAAATGACATAAAAGACTATACTTTTGAAACATTTTTTATTTTTTCTACCACAACCTTATCAAAAACATTAATTAATTGGTGTGCGTTTATAGTACGGTGGAGCAATGAAGTATATTGGTGGCAATAAATATAAAGAGGGTTGTTGAAGTTGTATTAAAGGTCTCACTTATTATTTTCAAAATATGTAACATAAAAGACATTTCTACTTAGATTCATTTCGACCTTTTGAATAGAAATAATCCATGGAGAAAGGTAAGTTGTTTAATCACATGAAGAAAGTAAATGAACTACTTTTCCACTTGTACTAGTTAACTAATTAAATCAACGCCGTGTGGAAAATTAACAAATTCATGACTATTTTAAATTGTACTATATTAACTATTTATGTTTGATTCTCAATCTTTATTTCACTTTACACTTACTTTCTTCCTCTTTTCAGTAGAATAAAAAATTAGACAAAATTGTTCACTCAGTGTACTATATTAACCGTTGTTTCGATTCCCATCGAGAATCTTCTTGTGTATAGATAGAAATTGTGAAAAAGATCGTACCTTTTCCTAGATCTGCAAACTCCTTTACTTTTCTTGCATTCCAACGATCTTGATCTGCCAATCACAGATTTTCAATTGTTTAGCCTCCAACGGTGATCCACACGGAGAACAAGATTGTAGGATTATAGCTTTTTTCTTGTGCTAGCAAGAATAATGAATTCTCTACAAAATTATAAACCCTAATCAGTTATTTATATAAGCCCAAACGAGCTTGGCCTAACCCGATCCAATATCTAATTAATCTATTTAATTAAATCCGATCCGTAAATTAATTAATCCAATTAATTAATTCATGCCTATAAATAACCAACCCAATTAATTAATTTATCCAACGATTGTTAAATTAATTAATTGACAAATTACAATATTCCGATTCTCTTTTGTGTGCGATCCATCAGGTTCCCGATCACGATGCTAAACGACGTCAAATATTACTTTGATATAATCTAAATTGGTAAATTATAACACCCTTTTAATTTATCACCAATTCACACTCGTCGTCCCAGATTGACATCTAGCAATGTATTAGGACAATACATGTGACGGGAAATGTCACGTGGTATGACAAAACCAAACTCGTTCGTTTACCTTGAAATCGTAATCCCTTCATCAATATGATCCGATCAATTACAAGATATAGAAATGTGTCAATCTCGATTATCGTCGTATCTTTCACCCAACTATTAAGTCAATATAAGTCGAAAACTCCTTTTCGACTTATGAGTACATCTTGGCCAAGGATTTCAGTATCGACTTAATTGAAGGAAACACAGATCATAATCTCTTACTATCTAAGAGTAACGAATCATATATTAGTCATTCACAACCTTTATATGATTCTTGACATACATAAACGATGCCGTATTAGTGGCCCTTGGCAGAGTAACATCCAACACCGCCAAAGTATGACTGTCCTCATATAAGGTACCATGACGATCTTAAAAGACCAATTCCATTACTGAATGTTACAAATTAACCACTGACACTCAGATAGTTATCCATGTGAAATCTCTAGGTGGGTCACCAATGTTTTGTTCTATAACAAAACACCAACGTGTTCATTTAAGTGTCATCACACTTTAGTTTGTGAGATCAGTTGCTTACTTCACAAGTAAGAAATACCACACGTCGATATTTGTATCTCGTTATTATTTACGACCACGGACGATTTAAGACTTAATCATATGTACTTTGTATCTCACAATTATTATTCCTTGTGATTAACAAATTACGAAAATTTGAATCTACGGACTCTATTATTTAATTTAATTGTCTATTAATTAAATGAGTTATGCTACAATAACAAAGGAGGTTTACAAAGTTAGGTTACAAAATCAAATCTACACCAATTATTTCACAAATAAATTTTTAAATTATTTGAAATCAAGATTTCAGATTTTGCCAATGCATTTTAGTACTCCACTTTTGTACACCAACTTTGCAGGAGTAGAATTATTCTAATTAAATAATAGATCTGCCATTAAATTGCATTAATTATATATTGAAAGTATTTATATCCAAGGTTGATTGGACCTAGGCCATAACACTTACACGAACCACTTTTTCACTTCTACTAGTTAATTAATTTAAAACTACTCTTTGCCAAGACAAGAGCTGGGATTATGAAGACCAAGTCATTGTTGCTTGTTAGGTTAAAGTTAATTATCCTCTGTTGATATAATTTTTTTGGCTTATAAGTTATATTCAAGTAACTTTTTCTTTAGTAAGTCAAATTTTTAATAATAATTTGAGGTGAAAAGGAATGGGGATGAAAATGATGCCTATAAGTAATCAATAAAACAACCTAGATAATTAGTGGTATCAATCGAGTCAATCCTCAATGAAAGAGATACAAAAGGGCCCACTTGTGGGCATGCGTTGTCCTGCTTTTTGTATAGGTCTAGTCTCGATTCATTATGGATCACAAGCCTATCTCAATTTGGGACGAGCATTATGTATTGTTTTTGAATTTAGTTTATTTTTGCCCCACCAAGCTTCTTAAATCTAGGCGAGTGTCGTTCACATTGACATCACTAGTCGAACATGTAATGCACAGTACAGACAGGTTGAAGTTAAACGAATTGGTCGTTGCATGAGCAGGCTTGAAGGGCCATATAATAGTATCAAATTGAAAGAATCAGTAGAGGGAAGGGATAAGATGCAGCGGGAACATGGTAGAGTACTTTGCTGGTTACCTCGTCCTCATCCTAGTTACTCTTTTTTCAATAATATAACATTACAAGTAAATATAAAAAAATTTCCCTTTTCTAACCACACATTTAAAAAAAAAATCATTATTTCTAAATTACATTTTTCCCAATAATTTAATTTTAATGGAGCTTAAAGGAAATGTCGTTCAATAGCCATTCCACCGAAAGAAGAATTTTTTCTTACTTTTAAAACTACTCTTTGCCAAGACAAGAGCTGGGATTATGAAGACCAAGTCATTGTTGCTTGTTAGGTTAAAGTTAATTATCCTCTGTTGATATAATTTTTTTGGCTTATAAGTTATATTCAAGTAACTTTTTCTTTAGTAAGTCAAATTTTTAATAATAATTTGAGGTGAAAAGGAATGGGGATGAAAATGATGCCTATAAGTAATCAATAAAACAACCTAGATAATTAGTGGTATCAATCGAGTCAATCCTCAATGAAAGAGATACAAAAGGGCCCACTTGTGGGCATGCGTTGTCCTGCTTTTTGTATAGGTCTAGTCTCGATTCATTATGGATCACAAGCTTATCTCAATTTGGGACGAGGATTATGTATTGTTTTTTAATTTAGTTTATTTTTGCCCCACCAAGCTTCTTAAATCTAGGCGAGTGTCGTTCACATTGACATCACTAGTCAAACATGTAATGCGCAGTACAGACAGGTTGAAGTTAAACGAATTGGTCGTTGCATGAGCAGGCTTGAAGGGCCATATAATAGTATCAAATTGAAAGAATCAGTAGAGGGAAGGGATAAGATGCAGCGGGAACATGGTAGAGTACTTTGCTGGTTACCTCGTCCTCATCCTAGTTACTCTTTTTTCAATAATATAACATTACAAGTAAATATAAAAAAATTTCCCTTTTCTAACCACACATTTAAAAAAAAAATCATTATTTCTAAATTACATTTTTCCCAATAATTTAATTTTAATGGAGCTTAAAGGAAATGTCTTTCAATAGCCATTCCACCGAAAGAAGAATTTTTTCTTACTTTCTATTCTACTGAAAAGATGAGTAAAGTGTAGAGTGACATAAAGATTGAGAATCAAACATAATTAATTAATTTAGTACAATTTAAAATAGTCATGAATGGCAAACACAAAAAGGTAAAGGAAAAGAAAAGAATCTGCTAAAATTAAATTAGTTGTACCACATGTATATTACAATTTACAATTTGGTATACAAACATACGATGGAATGAGATATGATTGTATCAAAATNTTAGTGGCGAAATCCTTTCATGGATTCATTTCTTAACTAAATTACAAGTTTTGGATCTTTGTAATAACAGTTTTGCAGGTTTCGTCCCACCTTCTCTCTCTAATATATCGACGCTCCAGTATTTGGATCTCTCTCTCAATCCTCTACAAGGGAAAATCCCAGAAGACATTGGAAATCTTCGTAACTTGAAAGTACTTGCATTACAAAATAACAGTCTCACTGGTGTAATACCATTGCAGATTTTTAACATATCGACAATGGAAATTCTTGCTTTCACAGGGAATAACTTCACTGGTAATCTCCCTCTTCACATATGCCATGGCCTCCCAAGACTCCAAGGGTTTCTTCTATCGAAAAATGAATTGGGTGGTGAAATTCCATCCAATCTATCGGAATGTTTACAACTTGAGAACCTTTCTTTGTCTCTCAACAAATTTAGTGGATCCATTCCTGGAGAAATTGGGAGAATAAGGACACTTCAGAATTTGTATCTTGGTTCAAATGATTTGTCCGGTAAATGAACCATGATTGATATTGCATTAGTACTATAATTTTTTTTTTGAAGAGATCTACATTCACAGAATTATTGATGTTATTCATATCAACATTTTGGTAATTGTAGTCTCTTGTTTTGATTTAACAATTGACAGGTGCAATTCCACTTGAGCTGGGTAATCTGGATAACCTCAAGTTGTTGAGCATGGGATATAATTTTCTTAATGGCTCTATACCAGCCAGTATCTTTAACATTTCATCATTGCAATATGTTGAGATTCAAGAATGCTACCTATCTGGTAACCTTTAGCCCCTGTTTGATTGCTATTATTTGAAAACTTTTTTTCTCCTTACTCATTTTCAACCATGCATTCACGTAATAAAATATTCTGCACTTAAACCTAAAATTTTTCCCTTTCTTAATCATACATTCTTCTACAAATTATTATTCAAAACATTTTCCCCAAAAATTGCCTTAATTATATTAAAAAAAGTTCTACACTTGTCCTTTGTATTTTTATACAGAAATTTAAAGAATGATGTTCATTTTTAAAGTTTGAGCACTTTATAATTTTCTTTTAAAGTTTGAGAACTTTATAATTTTTTAGATGTAATCTTACAAGAGATTGGCAATCTCTACCACTTAGTGCATCTTCATTTGGACAATAATAACTTATATAGTTCATGCCCCCAAGACTCTTCAACATCTCAACATTATTAGTGATTTCAATTTCAATTAATCAACTTTCAGGCAAGCTTCCAATTTCTATTGCAAATTCTTCTAAACTCACTACAATTTTCCTGGCTCTGAACAACTTTAATGGACCAATTCCAAACTTCCTCGGGAATTTGCGCTTCATTGAAAGGTTAGTCTTGTCAGACAACAATTTCATTAGTGAATCTCCAGAACTGAGCTTCATTACTTCGTTGACAAAGTGTAGACATTTAAAATTATTGTCTATTTCCAACAATCCTTTGAATGGCACTCTTCCATTATCAATTGGAAATTTGTCAACTTCTCTTCAATATCTTCGTGGTCATAGTTGTGATCTCAGAGGTAGCATTCCAAATAGAATTGGCAATCTCACCAGTTTGATCAATTTAGATCTATTTGACAATGACCTGGCAGAATCAATTCCAGCAAGCATGGTGAATTTACAAAAGCTTCAAGGATTAGATCTTTATCACAATAACATAAGTGGATCTATCCCAGACTCTTTCTGTGAACTTCAAAATTTATATAAATTGGCATTGTCAGAAAATCAAATATCTGGTGCTATTCCAGGGTGCATAGGGAATATTACTACACTAGGGTATCTAGAGATCGATTCCAACATATTGACTTCCACCATACCTGCAAGCCTATGGCTACTGAAAGGTCTTCTGGAGTTGAATCTATCTACAAATATTTTGACCGGCTCTCTACCTCAAGAAATTGGGAACCTGGAGTTTGCATTTCTTATCGATCTATCGGTCAATCGGTTGTCAGGTATTATTCCAAACACAATAGGAGATTTACAGACCTTGAGCAATCTTTCTTTAACACATAACGCACTGCAAGGATCTATTCCGGAGTCAGTGGGTAAGATGCTGAACTTGGAGCAACTTGATCTATCTCACAACAATCTTTCTAGTAATATCCCCAAGTCCATGGAGGAACTCAAGCATCTCACGTACTTGGATATTTCTTTCAATGATTTAAGTGGTGAAGTTCCTTTTGGTGGTCCTTTCAAAAACTTTTCAAGTAAATCCTTCATCTCTAATGAG
>NC_036245.1:4117139-4164407 GCF_002742605.1 Olea europaea var. sylvestris | reverse complement strand
AGTAATGTTCTACTGGATGAAGATATGGTTGCCCACTTGAGTGATTTTGGAATTGCTAAGTTATTGGGTGAAGGAGAAAACAATGCATACACTACAACCCTGGGAACATTGGGTTACATTGCACCTGGTAAACCTCCTATCTTTTACTCCATTCTTTTCTCTCAAGCATTTAAGGTACATTTAGTCCACCAGGTTAGAGCGAATAAGGGTAGTTTAGATTGCTAATATTCGTATTCAATGTTAGTAAAAATAAAAACATAGTAATGCTTTATAAATATACAACATACAACCACGCATAATGCAACTTATATATATTTCTAATACAGTGTAACAACAACATAATGCGACTAATGAATTTTATAATGCTTTATATAGAGTATGGATTGGAAGGATCGGTGTCAATAAAATGTGATGTTTATAGCTATGGCATTATGTTAATGGAAGTATTTACACGAATGACACCAAGCAATGAAAAGTTCTCAGGAGATTTAAACCTAACGAGCTGGATAAATGATTCTATGCCTAAAGCAATTACTCAGATTATAGATTCGAACTTGTTGGTGCCAGAGGAGCACGACACAAAGAAGTTGAGATGTTTGTCATCTATAATGGAACTTGCTTTAAATTGCTCCATGGAGAGTGTCAGTGAGAGGGTGGACATGAAAGAAGTTGTAACAGCATTGAAAAATATCAAATTTCAGCTCCTCGCTTAAGAGTGGTTTTAAATTTAATGTTCTCTATGTGTTATATGATGATTCGGTGGTTCCGTGGAGATTATATATTTTATCTGTAAAGTTACATAACACGCAATTAAATCTAGTTCAAATTTTCTTAGTTTACAAGTTGAATTCTCTAGATATCTTGAATGCTTTCTAGAAGACTCTAAAAATTATATATTTTGTTTGTAAATATTTTTTCTTTCTTCAAGTCATATATATATTCTTAAAATTCATGTAAACCAAAATTAGGAAAGGTCGAATTCAAGTGGGCCAATAATAAGATTTTTTTTTATTTGTAAAATTGGTTTACATTTCAATAATATAGATTTCTTAATGAAAGGGCTCGTGCTTCAAAATTTTAAGAGTTTTGAACACAACTGGAAATGATAAGGAGAGAAGAATTAGTCTATGAGTCGGCACTTAAGGGAAGAATTGAAAACGGATTAATAGCAAAAAACCCTCTACATATTTGTCGAAGTGCAATATGCCAAAAGAAAAAAAAAACAACTTCCCCATTTGAAAATTTAAGAGTGTGTTTGACTGATATGAAAAATATTACCTACAAAAGAAAATATTTTCCTTCTTTTGTGGAAAATAAAAACCACCTCCACCCAAGGAAAATTTGGCATATTTTCAAAAATTGGAAAATATTTTCCATGGAAAAAATTAGCAATCAAACACCTCATATAGGAATTTGGATGGAAAACTGATATTTTCCATGGAAAATAAATGTAATCAAACACATCCTAAGTGCGGAGTACAACCTTTTCATTATAGAAAATCTCCTTGTATGTTCTTTGAAGTGCAATTCACCTCCTACCATCTAATTCCGTTAGTTAGCCATTAAAAACAATAGAATTTGACAAAATTGAAAGGAATAATTGCAGTATTGATCCAAAACTTTTTATATTTTTTTTACGAATTATACAAAAAATTTTATATGTGCCAACCACAATCGTAAACCTTTAAAATTTAATTTTCTTCCCCAAAAGACAATTGTACATTCCTTGATGGCCATCAAAATGATACAGAGAAATCAATGGTTTCTCGAAACAAACATAATAACAACTTTTCCATTTTCATAAAGAAAATTATCAAATTTTTTTCCTTTCCTGGTTACTGATTAGTGTAAGTGTTATTTCTTAGGTCCAATTAATCTTGGATATAAATACTTTTAATATATAATTAAATGCAATTTAATGGCAGATCTATTATTTAATTAATAGACAATAAAATTAAATAATCGAGTCCATAGATTCAAATCTTCGTAATTTGTTAATCACAAGGAGTTGTGATTGTGAGATACAAATTACACATCATTGAATCTTAAATCGTCCGTGATCGTAAGTAATAACGAATTACGGATATCGTTATTACGGATAGACCATCACGTTTGGCATTTCTTACGTGTAAAATAAGTAGCTGATCTCACAAGTTAAAGTGTGGTGACACTTAAATGAACACGTAGATGTTTTGTTATAGAACAAAACATTGAAGACCCACCGAGAGATTCCACATGGATAACTATCTGAGTGTCAGTGGTTAATCTCTAACGTTCGGTAGTAGAATTGGTCCTTTGACTTGAGGTCATCATAGCATCTTATATGAGGACAGTCATGCTTTGACAGTGTTGGATGTTTCTCTGTCAAGAGCCGCTAATATGATATCGTTCGGGTATGTCAAGAATCGTATGAAGGTTTTGAATGGCCAATAGAGGATTCGTCACTCTTATATAGTAAGAGTTTATGATATACATTTCATTCAATCAAATCGATAACGAAATCCTTGGCCAAGATGTACTCATAAGTCAAAAAGGAGTTTTCGACTTATATTGACTTAATAGTAGAGTGAAAGATATGATCGATAATTGAGATCGACACACTTCCATATCTCGTAATTGATCGGATCATATTGACGAAAGAATTATAGTTTCTCGGTAAACAAACGAGTTTGGTTTTGTCATACCACGTGACATTTCCCATCACATGTATTGCCCTGATACATTGCTAGATGTCAATTTGAGACGGCGAGTATGAATTTGTGATAAATTAAAAGGGCGTTTTAATTTATCAATTTTGATTAGATCAAAACAATATTTCACGTCATTAAGTATCGTGATCGGGAACCTGATGGGTCGCACACAAAAGAGAATTGGAAGATTGCAATTTGTCAATTAATTAATTTAACAATCGTTGGATAAATTAATTAATTGGGTTGGTTAGTTATAGGCTCGACTTAATTAATTGGATTTATTAATTTATGGACCGGATTCAATTAAATGGATTAATTAAATATTGGACCGGGTCAGGCCAAGCCTGTTTGGGCTTTTATAAATAACTGATTAGCATTTATAATTTTGTAGAGAATTCATTATTCTTGCTAGTACAAGAAGAAAACCCTAATCCTGTAACCTTGTTCTCTGTGTGGATTACTGTTGGAGGCTGGACAATTGGACAGCTGTGGGAGACAGATCCAAGTTGCTGGAACAAAGATATGGCAAAAGAGTTTGCAGATCTTGTAAAAGGTACAACTTTAGCACAGTTTCTATCTAAACACAAAGAGATTCCTCGTAGAAATTGAAAATTGTTTTATTTTTTCGCTGCGCATGATAAATAGACTCCCAAGAATTAGAATACACATTCTGATTAATTTGAAACTACAAATTTGAGGTATAAACATGATAACTAAGTACTAAACCAAAGCAACTGTATTTCTAATTGTAGCGCTGAATTTTCCTCTAAATCCCTTGTTTTTACTCGATAGAGAAAAAAAAAGAACTTTTTTCCCACTAAACCATAAACGGAAAGTGGGAAAATAAATAAATAAAAATAAAGCAAACAGAATACAAGCAAGATTTCATTATGTGCTAAATGTCACCTATGCCTCCTCCACCGACAATGCCACCACCACGACCGGTCTACCACCAGATCTAGAACAAAAATTAATTATCACAATTGGTTCTCAACTTGAGCTTTTGCTTTTTCATTCTTTTTTAATTTGCTATTTTTCTGCTACTGTGTCGAAGAGAGAGAGAGAGAGAGAATCAGGGAGTGCTAGGTAGGGAAATGAAGATAAAAAAAATTGATTTCTATGATGCAAAGCCCACGTGGAATAATGGCATTTACCAAGAAATGCAATGAAATTTTGTTTCGAGAATGGATAAATCCATATGTACAGAATAACTTCTTACAGAATGTTGTCAGAATAGTCTCATGATGTGGGGTTCACCATGAAAAAAAATTGCTAGAAAATACCCTACCCATCCCCTTATGTGTGTATTCTGACAACATTTTGTAAAAACTTATTCTGAACATTAAGCATGGCTCTTTGGGAACTGATGTGAGATTTAAATCCCGGTGATGTGAAATTTGGGTGTGGGTGGGGATTTTTGTATTTTTAATTATTTTATTTTTGGGGAATAATATAAAATTACCATTTTGTCATTTAAAATTGGAAAATAAAATTTTATAGGTTCGGGATTGTTGGTTGGCACATATAAAAAAATGAATATAATTCGTAAAAAATATAAAAAGTTTGGGATCACAATTGCAATTATTCCTTTTCAATTTTTTCAATTTCTACTGTTTTTAATGGCTAAACTAACAAATTAGATGGTAGGGGGTGAATTGTACTTCAAAGTTCATAATGGGGATTTTCGCACCTCAAAGGTTGTATTCCGCACTCAAGGGACGTTTGCTATGAATTCAAATAAGTAAGCAGTATAGCGCATATTATCAAGTATGTTCTGCTGTTAATCCAATTGGAAATCATCATTGACTTAAAAGGAAGCTCCGAAAATTCTCTAGAAAAATTGATGATGATTCCTTGCTAAACAAATTCCTTAATCCTTAAGCATTCCTAGAAGAATTTAGCGAAATATTTGAAAGGCTGACCACCATAACATATGAAACAATCTACAAATTTTCTAGAATTGTAAGCTACCAATATACACTACTATAAATATATTCTAGCACTTCATTTTGAGTCATAGAGTGAATTAAGAAGAGTGAAAGAGAGAAAAAGAAAAAGACAGAATGTATGCATATGTGGTGAAAGAAAGACACGAAGTGAGAGAAGCAGCATAAATGAGTGCTTTGAGAGAGAGAGAGAGAGAGGAAATAATTTTAGTGCTTCAATTAATATGAATTGTGAGAGGAGTGTGGTTGAATTATAGAAACAAATTTTTTATTAATAAAATCAATTTCTTTTGTGAACAAAATCGACAAACCACCTGTTATAATTAAGAATAGCAGCTTCACAGGTGGAATTTCGCGTTGCTAAAGCCTTGATTTCCGTCGCTAACAAGCTTCAAAGACGAAAGGTTTCCGTCAATAAAACCCACGGTAAACCCCCCGCCGGTACCAAATATTCTGTCAGTGTTTATCGACGGACAGATCTGTAGCTAATTAGCAATGGTATTATCTATAGTTTTTGTAGTCTACGGACTAAAGTATGTTGATAATTAGTAACGAAATGCCGTCGAGAATTTGGATAAAAAAAATTTTAAAAAAAATTGGATCACTATTCTAATTAATCTTTCCTTGAGAATTTAATATATTAAAGTTTAAAATCAAAAGGCAAAAAAAAAAAATAAAAAAAATTAAAGCTTAATAAAATGTATAAAATAACTAACAATGAACAACATCCCGAAATAAGAAAACAACTATAGATGAGTTTCAATGTCTTAACTCAATTTGATTTTGAAAGAGAAACATATGTGCAAATGTTCATGAGCTTCGCAAAAGTTCAAGGAAAAGAAACAGTGGCATTTGCAAAAAACTAACTACAAGAATCTCAAAGCCTGAGAAAAAAATAGATAAAATCCAGTTAACACATGACATACCTGTCAAAAAGCATATTTGGCGATAGATTATTAACCGTAGGGCAATATGACACAGAGTTAGTGAATTTTAAGGAAAAATAATGCATATTTTAGCCAAGATTCGGCTGATAAATGTTCTGTACCAAACATTTACATCTTAAAGTGGAAAACGCACTTGACGTTGTTGTTGACTTCACCCGAACTTAGAGTGTTTGGTCTGAAAGTGTGATTGGCAATTCCGTAGACAAAATGGGCATAATTGTATGTTTGTAAAAGTTAGGACTCAATTAAACATTCTTCTAAAAGTCAAGGTCCTAGGGTGCAATTTTGTATAGATGAGATAAATTAGTATTCGAATCATTAAAGGAGTCCAAGATGTCCAAGAAGATCACATAAGATCATCCGAACGCAATTGGAAGTCTAAAGGATATCAAAAAGCCGCACAAAATATATTCCGAATTTTTAGTCGTAAATTGCAACACATTTTTTCACATAGAAAACGTTGAAATTTGGACAAGGCTATTTAGAAGAATCGTAGCCCTTTGAGTTAGATTTTCAATGCAGCTGGAATCACTTCAATCAGATATCAGGAGAGAAAGTTATAATAAAAATACTGACGATTGCTCAACCATTGCTCTCTTCCTTGGCTCCTTGCTCGAGCGACGGTGTTATTCGGCCAAACCCTATGTTGCACTTTTGAGAGTTTTATACAGCCCATGACATTTTTTGCACCCATTTATAAATACAGAAGTCATGGATGTGATATTCAAGGTTGCTTATTGTGTTTCAAGAGAAAAACATATTCATAACATATTCTTTTAAGATCCAAGAGAGCTTCAAACATTGAATTCAACATATTGGTCTTGTGATCCGGCAACCGTTGTTTTGGGAAAAATATCAATTTTCATAACCCAAAACACCGTGCTTCCTTAATCTTGTAAGTAAGTGACTCTCTCATTGGGGGATTGAGAGAGATGGATTGAAGCATAGTTACAAGCACAAGAACAGGAGGTTTTTGGTGTTCCACTTGGAGAAACATTCAGTACAGACCATGAGGTTGCAGGAGACAAAAGATTGGACTGTAGGGGGTAGAGTAGGGGTCTAGCAGGAGGCTAGAGGAATCTACGGCAGTAGGAGGCTACAGAAGGAAGATCAAGAGTTCTAGCGTTAGAGGAGTCTACAGCAGTAGATCTTAAGGCTGCGGCAGCGGGTGAAAACGGATACATGATAGGCTTATTATTGTATACTTTGAATTGTCAATAGTGGAAGTAACTGGCTTGGTCCGGAGTTTTACCGACGTTGGGGTTCTTCCTCATCATATTGTTTGTTATTTACTACTTTCCATAATATACAAACTGTGGCATTCCAACATAGGCTAATTAACTTGTATGATTAATCACTTAGACAACTAATTGAAGTGACTTGTTACTTTAGTTAGATTAATTCTGTATGTAAGATCAAATTGTAATATAGAACGTAAAGTCGGTAACGCATAAAATTTGAATTTGATACAGTATCGCGTTAGATAAACTTTCAAGCGTTCTAGGTCGACTTTTCAAGTGGTACTAGACTGTCCTAGAATTTTCACAGAGCAAACACTTCAGCCCAATATGTTGGACGTAAATGTTAAGGAAGTCAAATTCCTTGTAAATTGTCGCCAAATACATCATATAAAGTACTTACCACCTAATTTTCGTTCACCAACAGTGAAGACTTTTGTTCTGTCAGTTTCTATTACTCTATAGTTTTAGTTTCTATCTGCAACTCTTATGATAATTATTAAATGGAACTAAGACACAAAGAAAAAAGATGGAGAGACTACTTTTGACTCAAAATAAACTATATACCCTTTGAGTTCTGGTTTTCTACTCAAGATGGCGTCAGACAGGCAAGCCCAGTATCTATCAATGGAACATTATGGATAGATAGTTCATTTTGTTGTTCCATTCTATGGAGTTAAACTCCTTGTCCTGATGTTGCATCCCACTTTGCTTCATTGTAAATTTTAGTTTTTTGTCGTGTTTGGATGGGGTGGGAGTAGTAAATACTGTTCCCCCACTCGAGCCTGCAGTTGCTACGCCGAATACCTTGTCGAGGTGACTGAGATGAAGGTCAAAACTTAAATTGGACTGAGTTTTCATCGAATTTTACACAGGTTTTTAACTTCACATATTCAGAGAAATGATAGAAAGACGTAAAGATGCACCAAGTCTTTTATAATTTCACCTACACATTTTCACATGGAATGTTTATAGAAGTTTTCCAGTATCTTCAGCAATTTTTGCTTCCTTTTTTTTTTTTTATTTTTTTTTTCTCTCTCTCTCTCTCATAAATTTATAGTATTATATGCTTTCACTTACATAGGATTGTTTACAGTAACTTAGAATGCAGTATAATTCTTATGATAAAATCATACATATATATGTTACGTTTTATTCTACATAATTGATTGTAAATAAAATTTCGTTTTCATTGATGTAAAATAAAAATTAAAGAAATCAAACGATTTAATTCAAATTTTTAATTAAAAGTGGAATTTAAAAACATCTATGTAACAAATAAGCATAGACAATAATTTAATTATACATAAATGTCTATGGTAACCAAATTAAAAGAAACAAAGTTACGCGCTTAAGTTCTTGATTTTTGTCCCATGAAATGAGGCACAACTACACCATCGAACCTACTCGCTCTGACATGACCCGTACTAACCTGTGAGGTAGGGAAAATAATGAGTACATGAGAATACTCAGTATAATACAAATATTAGTACAGTCCCAAATAATATTTGTCATGCATATATCAAAATAAATCGTACCATCACATCACATCACATCTTTATAATAGGTAAGAGCTCATATCGTATCATATCATTGTACCGAATGACGATACATATATCATATCATATCATCAGCAAAAATAAACAGGACAAACAACTTGTACGTCGTATCCTATCTTATAACATTCAAATGCGTTTCAACCAAAAGAAGAATGCTAAGATAGAAAAGGTACTATAAATGCTACTGGACAATATCTTGTTATTTTAATACACCAGAATATGGAAGGAAAAATGAGTAATAAAAATATAGGAAGATAAGTTATAAAATGTTGAAATGAAAGAAATCGTAAGTGATGTGAGATAAATGAAGGAGTTGTGGGAATCTTTATATTAGTTGGGTAAGATGGCAAGTGGGTGTGTGGAGGTTTCCTAGAGGTGATTAAATTTATAAGTGGAGGAGAGAGAATCTCAAAGTTAGAAACATGTGAAGATATTAACAAATTTGTATTTCAAACTCTCTCTCTCTCTCTCTCTCTACACACACACACGGTCACTAACAAAGGTACATATGCACAAGTCTATAAAATGCATTTGTCAATTAATAAAATAATACCCATTAAATACGGGTCTTTGAATTGAAATAATTCTGACCATGTCTTATATCAACTTATTTTTTTTTTAGTCTAATATATGTTATTTAGTGTGAGCTACAAATTAGCCTAATATTGATATACTTTTCCTTCTCCTACATTACTTGATATTTAGTCACTCTGTATTTAAAACACGTAAAAAAATATTTGGAGTGTTACAACATTTAATGCAATTTAATACTTAAACGACTTCAAATGCTATGAATTGCTATCTTTGACTATGTGTGGCCAAGAAGTTTTATTTAAAATTCTTTTGGTTGTAATAGCACTCAGCCCCCGTTTGGTCCACATTTCTTTGAAAATGAAATGGGTGGTGACATCAGTTAACATAGGAAACCACTTCTAGAGATAGGCAATGTACATCGTGACACGCCGATGTGAAACCGTCGACCCCCACCCCGAGGGCGCTCTACCTCTACAAGAGACCATCGACCGCCCGGAGTGCTCTATCTCTTGTAGAGGCCGTCGAACGCCCGGGGTGCTCTACCTCTACAAGAGACCGTCGACCCCCCGAGGTTCTCTACCTCTACAAGAGATCATCAACCCCCTGGGGTGCTCTATCTCTACGTGAGACTATTGACCCCTTGGATGCTCTACCACTATGAGAAATCGTTGAACCCCCCGGGGCGCTCTACCTCTATGCAAGACCAACGACCGGCATGAGATTACTTATAAGGCCATCTCAACACTTAGCTTCAAAATCTCTGATGAATTAATAAGGTTACACGACTGGTCACCACGGGCACAACCTCCCGGGATAGTTAAAACTCCCCACCCCGAACGTGGGGATAATGGGAAGGTCAACGTGGGACACGTGGCACCACAATCACCCGGCTCCCGCTCAGCTTTCGACGTCAATAAATACCTCCTAAGGGCAACATGTATGAATTGATTGCACATTTTTTAGCTATCTGAATCCCAAACTTATTTCTCCTAATGCGCCTACTGATTTTCACACCGGAGGTAAAATGGGGGAGAAAGCCCCGCCCTCACTTTTTAGGTTACACTTGCCATCAGAGCAGCAGAAACGTGAAAGGCCGCCAGACAGATCAGGAGACATTATTCCACCACCATTTCATTGGCGCCGTCTGTGGTAATCATTTGAACTAAAAAGCTATGTCGAGAAGACGTACAATGAGTGATACTCGTTTGGTTGGAAATACATCGGAGACGGAGACGGAGACGGAGTCGGAGTCAATTGCAAGGGGTCATGAGCTACCGCCACCGCCGCCCTCGCAGTATTTGATGTAGAGTCAATTTAGGGCTTTGGAGACTCAGTTGGCAACAATGATGGCACTCCTACAAAACCACTAGCAGAGAGTCACGGTCCCTCCATTGAGCCCGACGAAAGTGACGAACCAGCAACCGCCTCAACCGCCACCCGCGATTGATCTACCTCTCTCTTAGCAGGGGACGGGAGATGCGAAGGTCCCAATGGTCGTAGCACAGCAGCCCCACAAGCCATAGTGGACCTGGAATAAAAGATGGAAGAAATTATGGCCCAAAAGATAGATGATGCACTGTCCAAGAGGAAGGATAAGCGGAGGCATATGGTTTTAGAGGAAGACCCGTTCGCCCCTGAGATCATGGCGATCCCTTTGCCTAAAGGCTTCAAACAACCCCTGATAGAAGCATATGACGGAGTCACGGATCCGCTTGAGCACTTGCGGACCTTTATAGACTTGATGAGACTTTATGCCGCCCCGGACGCAGTGATGTGCCGATCATCCCCCCTCCCACTCAGGAGGGAGGCTAGGGACTGGATAGCAACCTTGGCCCCTCGGTCTATCAAGATGTTTGATGAGCTCTCCAAGAGCTTTGTGGCTTACTTCCTAAGCAGCAAGAGGAAGAGGAAGACAGCCATTGGGTTGATGCAGGTCGTATAGGAAAAGGATGAGTCATTGCAGGAATACTTGGCTAGGTTTAGCCGGGTGACTCTCGGCATAAAAGACCTGCAAATGTCTGCAGTGGTTACTGCCTTGATGAATGGAACGTGAAACTGGGCTTTTCAGATGTCACTCTCCAAGAACCCCCCAAAGTCGATGCATGACCCATTGAAGAAGGGAGACAAGTATGTCAATGCGGAGGAAGCGGAGAAAGTAACTAAAAATCTCAGGGACGGATGGGAGACGGAAGCACATAAGCGAAAAGCGTATGATGAGCAAAGGCACACTGAGAAGAATAAGTCGAAGAATGAACGCATGAACAAGGGTTATGCCCAAGATCGGTTGGTCAAGCAGAAGCGAGAGGAGGCCAAGGCACCCACCCCTTTGAACATCCCACATACGAAGTTATTAATGGAGATACAGCACATGAAAGAGCTCGAATGGCCTAAACCGATGCTGACTTCCTCCAGCAAGAGAAATCAAAGTAAGTACTACCATTTTCACAAAGATCACGGACATGATACCGAAGAATGTGTGCAGTTGAAGGAAGAAATTGAGCACCTGTTAAGGCGGGGACTATTGGCTAAGTATGTAAAAAACGACAGGGGCAAGCAAAGGCTCGAAGGTCTACCCCCACCAAGGGCAGGAGTGATAAACATAATCATTGGGGGAGTAGCACCGAGCGACGACTCAAATTCAGCTAGGAAGAGCTATGCGCATTCCGCAGGGTCTGCTCTATCCAGAAAAAAGTAAGGTTCAACCAGAGCATTACTTTCGATGAAAAGGACTTGATCGGTATAATGCATCCCCATGATGACGCCTTAGTGATAGTAGGCAATATAGCGGATTTTGACGTGAAAAAGGATACTAGTCGACGGAGGAAGCGCGGCAAATGTCCTCACCTCGGATGCCTTCTTGGGTTTAAAAATTCTCCCAAAAAAGTTGAAGATGGTGACTACCCCTCTACAAGGCTTTGAAGGGGCAACAATGATATCGGAGGGAACTGTGGAGCTTCCAATTACGCTAGGCACATATCCAGTGACAGTGGTGATTGTGACTAATTTCTTGGTTGTCAAGACCCCCATGGCCTACAATGCCATCTATGGCTGACCATTGCTAAACGTAGCTAGCGCTGTCCCATCGACCTACCATCAAGTTATGAAGTTCCCAACTAGTAGAGGAGTTGGGAGCGTGCGAGGGGACCAGCATGCATTGAGGAAATGCTATGTAGATAGTATACAGGCCAAAGGCTCACCACCAATCATGATGCTAGATGTGGAACTCCCAAGGAGACGGATCGAGCCCTTCAATATGATTTAAAAATCTTTATAGCCGAGGGACGGAAGTTTAGTGTTGGAACAGTTTTGGGATTTGAAGAGAAGGAAAAATTGGCGAAGTGTCTAGCCAGTAACTTGGACGTTTTCGCTTGGGGCCTAGAAGACATCCCAGGGATTAGCCCAACCATCGCGCAGCACCGCCTCGGTGTCCAACCAGGGGCTAAGCCAGTGAAGCAGAAAAAATAAATCTTACCCCAGAGAGGCGGGTCGCAGCCAGAGCAGAGGTAGAAAAATTGTTGCAGGCGGGTTTCATTCGAAAGGTACAATACCTCGAGTGGTTGGCCAACATAGTACTTATGAAGAAGTCAAACGAAAAGTGGCGCATGTGTATAGATTATACCGAGTTGAACAAGGTGTGCTCGAAAGACTCATACCCGCTCCCCAGGATAGATCACCCGGTAGACTCTACATCGGGTCATGAAAGGCTCAGCTTTCTAGATGCATTTTCTGGGTATCATCAAATTTCAATGGTCGAGTCCGATAAAGAGAAGAGGTCATTTATCACAGACTTTGGCGGAGACTGTTACACAGCCATGCCATTCGATTTGAAAAATGCAGGGGCGACTTATCAGAGAATGGTGAACAAAGTCTTTCACAGGTTGATCGGAGATGTTGTAGAGGCATATGTTGACGATATGGTGGTCAAGAGTGCCAAAGCTGATGACTATGTGGCCTGTTTGTAGAAAGTGTTGGATGTTGCCCGACAAAATAGATTAAGGTTCAGTCCAGAGAAGTGTGTTTTTGGTACCGCAGGAGGAAAATTCCTAGGCTTCATGATCACGCAAAGAGGCATCGAAGTGAACCCGGACAAAATTCAGGCAACCCTAGAAATGAAAAGCCCCACCAGTAGGAAGGAAGTCCAGAGGCTAACAGGGCGGGTAGCCGCTTTAAATCGTTTCATGAGCCGGGCGGCGGATAAATGCTACCACTTTTTCAAGGCTATAGGGGGTTCTTCCAACTTCGAGTGGACCCGGGAATGTGATGAGTCACTTAGGAACTTGAAACAGTCATTACAGGAGCCCCTGATCCTGGCCATCCCATGCCCCAGGGATGTGTTGTGTCTCGATTTGGCAGTCTCACCAAGGGCAGTCAGCACGGCGCTGGTGAAAGAGTTCTCAAAGGCACAAAAACCGGTCTACTATGTGAGCTAAGTATTGAGGGGTGCAGAGGTAGGATACAGCCTGGCTGAGTAGCTAGTGTTTGCATTAATTATCGCGGTTGGGAAGCTGAGGCCTTACTTTCAATCTCACACAGTGCAAGTAATGACCGACCAACCTATCAAGCAAATCCTACATCGACCAGAGACCTCTGGGAGGTTTTTGAAATGGACAATCGAGTTAAGTGAGTTTGATGTTGAATTCAGGACAAGGACAGCTATTAAGGCACAGGCTCTAGCAGACTTCATCATTGAGCTCACCATTCCGCTCGAGCACCCGCTAGGGGAACAGGCAGATTGGAAAATTTTTGTGGATGGATCTTCGAACGATGAGGGATTCGGGACGAGGATCATAATGATAGGGCCAAATGATGAAGAGTTGGAATACTCCCTGCGTTTTGAATTCCCAACTACAAATAATGATGCCGAGTACGAGGCAGTGATCATGGGTTTAAGACTAGCAGCCAGACTCGGGGTAACTTTAGTAGAGATTTGTAGTGACTCTCAGTTGATAATCGGGCAGGTGACAGGAAATTTGAAGCAAAAGACGAAAAGATGGCAGCAGATTTAATGGAGGTCAAAAACTTGCAGAAGAGGTTCACTAGGTTTAAAATAACAAAGGTCCCCTTAAAAGAAAATGAGCAGGCCGACGCAGGGCTAAGCTCGCATCAGCTAACCCCAGATGTTTGCCTCGCACAGCGAGAGTGCAAATCTTGCAGCGACCTAGCATCCAACACGCGGTCGATGTTGTGAATGTAGAGCATGGGAAAAGTTGGATCGACCTGTTGGTTGAATATCTCACAAAGAACAAGTTGTCAGAAGATGCTTTCATAGCAAGAAAGCTAAAAGTTCGGGCAACCTCGTTTGCCATCATCGATGGACTACTTTACAAGCGAGATTTTACAATACCATATTTGAAATGTTTGCGACTGACAGAAGCACAGGAAGTACTAGTCGAGATACATGCAGGAATTTGTGGCAACCACCAAGGGGCGATCGCCCTTGTGTTCAAGACGCTTCGACAAGGATATTATTGGCCTAGTATGAAGGAAGACGCTAAGGAGTTGGTGAGAAAGTGCGATGCATGTCAACACCATGGAAATTTGATCCATATTCCAGCCAAGCAACAGACGACAATTTTTGGGGTGTGTCCTTTCTTCCAATGGGGGATGGACATCTTGGGGCCTTTGTCCCTAGCTAAGGGACAAAGGAAGTTCTTGCCAGTTGCCATAGACTACTTTAGTAAGTGGGTGGAGGCTGAGCCCTTGGCCATCATCAATACTACAAAGGTGTAAGGATTCGTCTGGAAAAATATCATATGCAGGTTTGGCATACCCAGAGTAGTTATTATAGATAATGGCAAACAATTCGACAATCACAGTTTTAGAGCCTTTTACACAAGCTACCACATCGACCATAGGTTGACTTCAGTCGCTCACCCACAGTCAAATGGACAGGCCGAAGTGACCAACCGAGCTATACAATGGGATTGAAGATAAGGCTTGAAAAGAATAAAGGGCTTTGGGCAAATGAGTTGCCCAATATGCTATGGGCGTATCACACAACTCCCGAGAGCCGACCGTGGAGACACCGTTCAGACTGGCCTTTGGGATGGAAGCCGTGGTTCCAATTGAGATCTTAAGCAAGATAGGAAAGATAAAAGTCAAGCAACCCGATGATGCAACGACTAGGGGAGAACTTGACCTACTTGAAGAGGTAAGGGAGAAGGCAGCAATAAGAATGATGGCTTATAGATGAAAAGCCGCCGAGTACTTCAACTGGAGAGTGAAGCTAAGAGCCTTCCAGCCAAGAAATCTCGTGCTAAAAGATGCAGCAGCGGCAGGACACCTCCACCAAAGCTTGGTCCAAACTGAAAAGGCCCGTACGAAGTAATCCACGGGCTAGGAAAGGGAGATTACAGCTTGAAAGATATGAAAGGAAGGCCACTAGGTAGGCAGTGGAACGCAGAACATCTCAAAAATATTACCAGTAGATTTCGAAATAAATGCACATGCTGCACTTTTGTAAATACAGTAGAATAGGTGGCATCGTCTATCCTCTCCATGTAATGCCTCACGAAGGCGCCCTTAGTTGTAATATTTTATCTTATTCAATGAAAGACCTTGGTAGTGGCAAATGATGAGGGTGCTACGGAAGGGCCAGCCTAGCTGGGACGTCCCGTTGCGCCAACTGAGCTCACGAATCCAAGAATTTTTTATGCTGATAGGAATCTTGAATCTCTATACTCATCTTATGAAGACATGTGGTCAACGTAACCCAAGGGGCTAGGCGAAGAGCCATTGAAACCAAAAATTTGGTTAAGGCCCTAGACCACGCCCTCGATGGTCGACATAGTCCAAGGGGCTAGGCGGAGGGCCGTTGAAATAAAAAATTTGGCTAAGGCCCTAAATCGTTAGACCACGCATTCGATGGTCGACGTAGCCCAAGGGGCTAGGCGGAGAGCCATCAAAACCAAAAATTTGGTTAAGGTCCTAGACCACTAGACCATGCCCTCAATGGTCGATATAGCCCAAGGGCCTAGGCAGAGAGCCATTGAAAGCAAAAATTTGGTTAAGGCCCTAAACCGCTAGACCATGCGTTCGACGATCGACGTAGCCTAAGGGACTAGGCGGAGGGCCATCAAAACCAAAAATTTGGCTAAGGCCCTAAACTGCTAGACCATGTCCTCGACAGTCGACATAGCCCAAGGGTCTAGGTAGAGAGCCATTGAAACCAAAAATTTTCGTAAGGCCCTAAACTGCTAGACCACGCGTTCGACGTAGCCCAAGGGGCTAGGCGGAGAGCCATCAAAGTCAAAAAATTAGCTAAGGTCCTTGACCGCCAGACTACCTCCTTACGGTTGACATAGCCCACGCGGCTAAGCGAAAAACCTTGAAAAGCGAAAAAATTGGCTAAGGCCTTTATACACTAGGCGGAAGAGACCTAAAAGATCACAGTGTTGGCTAAGGCCATCAGCCATTGCAATCAAGCCTAGCGCATGCGAGACAAATGACATTCACCCATGCTATGAAACAGTTGAACGTGAGAAATAACGCTGGGAAAAACAAGCTTCAACATTAATAACCGTTGATAACATAGCATTCATACAAAAGGAATGTAATGTACTCTTGCCCATACCCCGGACAAGTAGGAAATGATGCTACATGTATAAATAAAAGGCAACATAAAAAAAAAAAAAAAAAAAAGAGAACTGACAAAAAGTGCTACTGCTAAGTCATGCTTCAACTCGAAGGGGAAACACTGCCACTGCCCCCCCTCCCCCCGAAGAAAGACCAAGTGACCTAGATGACTGCGCCACACTCTCCTTCTCCTTGCCCTGTGCAAGGAACTTGTCAAAACCTGAGTGGTTAATGAAAGGGTGCTCGGTCGATATCCACTCCTTGGTCAGTTTGATGGACGCTGCCATTGCCTTCTCCCCGTATGAATGCAAAGCCCCAGCATAATCAGACGATGACTTGTACTGCTCAACAGGCGCCTCCAAGTCCCTAGTGTACTCAGCAGAAGCCTTCCGCCTCTTTCTGAGCATGAGCTAACTCAGACCGCAAATTGTCGTTCTCCGTCCCCTGCTCGCGGGCTCGAGCCTCCGACGCCTCAAGAGATTTCTTCAAGGAAGATATCTTCTTCTTAAAGTGATGAGCCTCCATTTTCTTTTCCTCTGTAAGAGTCTTCAGCTCTAAGGCCTGGCAACGACTTGATTCAGTAGGCCCGGTCTGAAGGGCCACCACCTAAAGGATGAGAAGACAATATAAGAGTCGAGTGGTATAACCATACATAAAAAAAAGAAAAAGAAAAAAATGTATGTACATATATATAGAATTAGAAGCGTATCCTCTGGAGATAGACCGTCACAGCCCTCTCGATATCGTCTGAACTACGTCCTACAATCGACCTGGTCCGCATGGGCGTCACTAAAGACTTAAGCACCTCCATCTCCCGATAACCCCTGGTGGGAGGAACCCCGAAATTAGGAGGTAAACCCTCACGCTCCCCCCGCATGCGACTGGAAGAGCCCGACCTAGGAATAGGAGCAACCTCGATAGGCTCATCTGAGGGCTGCGGAGTCTCTTCTGCTACCTGAGGCATTCTCCCTTAGTCGACCATCTTTTTCCTCTTTAAGGGGGCAAGACATGGCTCAATGTCACTTCCATGCCCTTGTTTGGGCTTAGAGTCCATGGTCCCTTCCAGGTCAAATTCCATCCCTGTATATACGAGGTAAGGTTCATCAAGCCAGCAAAACAAAAGAGTATAAGAACACAAACCAAGGAAGGGAAGCTCAAGAGTTTACCGTCAATGGAAGCGAGGCCCTCGTAACATCTCGACAAGGTCTTCAACACCTCGTCCAAATCAAAGTCTAAATCTGTATGCACGTACCCAAATAGATTATTCCCAAAAAGGAACAAATAAGAAATATGTACAAGTTAAAAGTAATAAAAATCGGTGGAAACAGCCTACCAGTAGGACAACTCATCCCCACTATCAACATGTTCCTCATGGTCAAGACCGATCCAAAGTCTGGTGCGAAAGGGCGTATATCAACCAGCTGTTGAATTTGAGCTTCTAGAGTAGAGGAAGCATCTACTTGACTATTGAAAAGGTGAATTTGAGGGTGCCGCCAATTGGTATTGAAAGGAAATCGACCTGCTGAAGGCCAGGCAAAGAAAAACCGAGATTTCCCACCACTATTTGAATTCCTGAACTTAGAAAATAACAAAGGAACCGTAGCCGTAAAAAAGACGAACGCATTGCATTGAGCTAATTCATACATCTCAAAGACACACCTAAAGAGGTCTATGGAAAGCGGAATTCGCCTCCTAAGGCAAACGTATAAGAAGTACAGTGCTTTTCTCCAAGATTGGGGTTTATTTGACTAGGAGTAAGATGAAACTCATTGAAAATCGACACAAAGAAGGGATGGATGGGTAGCCGGAAACCACCATCCATGATGTCCTTATACACCGCTATCTCGCGAGGGTCGGATCCGGAGAGCCTCTCTTTGGGCTCGAGGGCTCTATATATGTAATCGTCGACCTGATCATACCTAGCAAGACATTTCTCTAACTTAAAAGGCTAAAAAATTTTGGAATTTCAAGGGGTATGATCTCGCCAGTCGGATCTCGCTCGATTTCTAAGTTTTGATTTGGAGACTTGGTGGAGCCAACATGTCCCTTGGGGAAATTTGAAATAAAGGCTTGAGAATCAATTGAAAGGGTTTGGCTATCAAACTCAAATGGAAACCCATCGGACGAAGGAAGAGAAGCCGAAGGACTTCGATTGGTCAAACCCCGACTGTCTGCCCGGATGCGCAATGGAGGGTTGGTCGAGCGACTAGCGTGCTGGTCGATCGACCAGCCTCGTCGGACCGATCGTCTGACCAGTCGATCGGATTTTTTTCGACATCGACCGGCCCCCCATCGCTACTTTCGTCGGAAGAAGAAGAAATGATAGTCTTGTACATGATTTTGTAAAAAATGAAGAAGAAAAAAGATGAGAGAATTACCTTAGAGGAGAGGAAATCTTGGAAGAGAAGAGACACTAAGATGTAGAAAAATAAAAAGTAAAAAAAAAAAAAAAGAATGGCTCACATGTGAGGGACCACCCCCTTTTATAGGCAAAAGGGATTCAAAATTTTTGGGGGAAAAATTCCCTTCAAGATCGTGCCCATTGGTTGGGTGCCAAATATACAGTGAAATAGTTGTCCTGACCAAATCGTACTACTCAACTTGTTCATTCGAGTTAATTTTATTTAAAAAAAAAAAGAAGGAAAATCCATATGAAGGAAGTTGCTACTCCTCTGTCGAAAGTATATATATATATGTGTGTGTGTGTGTGTGTGACAGAGAGTAGGGGGCTAATGATATCAATTAACACAGGAAACCACTTCCAGAGATAGGCAATGTAAATCGTGACACGCAGATGCGAAACCGTCCACCCCCACCTCAGGGGCGCTCTACCTCTATAAGAGACCGTCGACCCCTCGGGGTGCTCTACCTCTACAAGAGACTGTCGACTCCCCGGGGTACTCTACCTCTACAAGAGATCATCAACCCCCCCGGGTGCTCTATCTCTACGTGAGACCATCGACCCCCCCTGGGGGCGCTCTACCTCTATGCAAGACCAACGACCGGCATGATATTACTTATAAGGCCATCTCAACACTTAGCCTGAAAATCTCTGATGAATTAATAAGGTTGCAAGGCGGTCACCACGGGCACAACCTTCTGGGGTAGTTAAAACTTCCCACCCCGAACGTGGGATAATGGGAAGGCCAATGTGGGACATGTGGCACCACAACCACCCGGCTTCCGCTCAGCTTCCGACGTCGATAAATACCTCCTAAGGGCAACGGGTATGAATTGATTGCACATTTTTTAGCTATCTGAATCCCAAACTTATTTTCTCCTAACGCGCCGATTGATTTTCACACCGGAGGTAAAACGGGGGAGAAAGCCCCGCCCTCACTTTTTAGGTTACACTTGCCCATCAGAGTAGCAGAAACGCCAAAGGCCGCCAGACAGATCAAGAGACATTATTCCACCTCCATTTTAGGTGGAATAGTATTTTTTTTTTTTAAATGAGTGGATAAAAAAGAAGGAAAAATATATAATATTATTTTATATAAGATATTGTGTGGTTGAAAATAGGAGAGAAAAAAATGGAATGTAATGGATTGAAAATTAATGGGGGCCAAACAGGGGAGAGAATTTGGACAATCATCTTGGAACTTATATTGTTTCATCAATCAATCAGATTGAGAAGATGGAGCATTTACTTAAAGAACATAAAGAACAATCGCTGGATGATGAGTTCAATAAGAAACTTGCAAGAGATTTTAGGTGAGCATTTTACTCGTGCATCAACTATCCATCTTTTGGCTGTCATCTTCCATAAATATAATCTGAATTTGCGCTTTCTTTCTGTCATAGTTCAGATAACATTTGATATTAGTTAAATGGATAATTGAAAGTGAGCGGTTTAGGCCTTGTCTTTCCTACTAGATGCTAGCATATATTTATTGAAACCACACAAATTATCTTTTGATTAAATTTACCGAAGTTCCATCTTGGTCAGAAGGCATTTAACATAAGTTCCAAAGATGGCAATTCTGAGTTACTAGCTTCCTTCATGTCATGTACAGGATTTATATATAAAAGTAATCACTTTGTCATAGCTCAAGAGTATAACCAAGCACCTATAGCATTGCTATCTACAATGAGATTTAAAATTTATCTCTTGATTGTTATTTCAAGATTTACTTCCTGGAGAGTAATTGAGAAAATGCATATATTGATATATACTTACAAGATGTTCGGAATATACAGCAGGCTGGACTGCTCCTTATCAAGCGGCTATTCTGAAACCTCATCTCCTTGTTACAGCTATTTTCTTCTGCTGTCATTTTCCATAAATATAATCTGAACTTGTGCATTCTGTGTCATATTACTACACACAGGGAGTTGAAGACTTGAGTTACTCTCTGATGAAGAACATCACATACCAAACTCCTATCTTATCATATTGATTCAGGGATAGCAATTCGAACTGTCAAAATCGAACCGTATGGTGCATTGAGGTGGATATGATATTTTATTTTAGTGACCCGGGCCCCAGCCCGAGCCGATTACCTATTAAAAAAAAGGGCAATTGGGCTTTCCATTATTCTTTCTATTATAATTTGTCTAGCCCAAAATTTATGGTCCATTACCGACCCATTAAGTAACCTAACCCAATTATCACTTACCCACTAAGTACTAATCCTACCACAAAAAAAAAAAAATAAAAAATAAAAAAAATGGAATCAAATTCAATAAAACATTAGCCGATAGCAGTCTTCACTCAAGTCTCTGCAGTGCATCCCCTAAAAATTTTTCTTAACCATACCGTATTCTTTCTTGCTCGTCATCGCCATCCCCAAATAGGAGGGTATTCTTTTTTCTCTTCTCGTTTGCTAATTGTTGTTGCTGTAATCTGTATCTATTTTTGTTTTTGTTGAGTTTGAGTATTTGATGAAATGTGATTTTTTCTTCTCCACATAAAGGATGAATTTTAATGAACTTAGTCTACCTAGAAATATTAAGTTTTATTGTTGGAGGAACTCCATGATATGCACTTTGAGTTTGAGAATAATCAATAAAAATGCAAGGATACGAACAAGTTATTAAGCTATTGAATTCACCCTGCACCAGATTGCAGGAAAAATCCCCGGAGGAATTTTTTGAATTGTTGAATTTAAACAAAAATATGGAAATTCTGCTCAAAATTTCATTGGAGGATATCACTCAAAGACGAACAAGTAATGCAAGATCTTTGGCTGCCAAAATTCTTTCTCAGTTGAATGTACTTCATGAACATTCTTCATTTTTTTTATTGTGATATTGAAATGAGAGTGCATATTTAATGCGAATATTGAATTGGAATATTGTTTGCATTTTCATTTGGGATGTTGTTTGTTACATTGGCTTAGTATTATGTTTTTGTTTTCATTGACTTTTTTTTTTCAGAATTTTTTTTTTTTAATTTGACGGTTGGATCTATAAAAAATATTTTTTTGTGGTTATTACCGAGCCAAACCTAAATGACTTACGTGGTTATGGTACAATTAAGGTATGACAAAAAAAATTTGATAGTTCGGTGATGATTTTGACCGAACCGATCCCAAATCACCGTTGACAACCCTAAGTGAAATGTTTAAAAATCAGCAAGAATGTGGTGAAATTAGTCATATTCACTAGGCCACTACCGTCTCTGTAAAATAATGGTCCAATTTATCGTGACGCTGAAACATCATTTTTCGTGAATATCTCTGACAATGTCATCCATGTTCTGTATTACTTTTCATGATTAAGAAAGTAATTAGTCACATTATTATGGCAAATTCGAATTAGTCATAAGTATGTCGATGAAAATTAAAATTGGCATCATCCATGTTCTGTATTAATTTTCATGATTAACAAAGTAATTAGTCACATTATTATGGCATATTCAAGTTAGTCGTAAGTATGTCGATGAATATAAAATATGCCAATTTTATAAATGAGTTTGACCGCGACTTAAATTATAAAATTTGGATCGCCACAGTTTCGTATCAGAGCGTACCATGTTACTGTTCACACGTGAACAGTAAACAGTACCCCCATGTTAATGTTCATGGTGTGAACAGTCTCTTTAAAAAAATGGTTGTTTAAATGATTAATATATAAGGTAATTGGCACAAAACGTCCCTACCCTTCATTTTTTTTGTCATTTGTCCCTACCTTTCACCTTTTTTTGAGCTGAACATCCTTTTTATTCATTTATGGCAATTTTACCATCTTATACAAATAAAACAAAAAGAAAGAAAAGGAAAAAGAGAGAATTAATTGCAACCATTGTCCCGAAATTTCAAAAAAATTACAAATGAGCTAAAAATTTTCATAAAATTACAAATTGAAGTTAAATTGAAATCAAAATCTACTATGTTTTCTTTCATTTTCTTATAAACAGCATTCAAAAGTCACAAACCATAGGTAAATTAGCAAAACAGAACACTAATATGGCTAGAATCGATTACAAAGTTCTAAGACATATTCATGATAACCCATCAAATTACAGTAAAACAGACATAAAAATGATTTGAAACATGCCAAGAAGGACAATTATTCCAGTCCAGAATTATACAAATGAAAGTCCATAGTATGAGCTGTAACCCAAGCATATCCCCTTTTAGCTTGTAAGCCGTCGGGTAAAGGAAACTATTTTCATGGTAGTGTTCCTCAAGAGTTGATTCAACTCCAACGGTTAAAAGTCATGGACTTTAGTTTGAATAATTTTGATGGTGAAATTCCTTCATGGCTTCATTTCTTACCTAAATTACAAATTTTGAGTCTTAGAGGAAACAGTTTTCCAGGTTTCATCCTGCCTTTTCTCTCTAATATATCCATGTTCCAGTATTTGCATCTCTCTTCCAATCCTCTACAAGGGAAAATCCTGGAAGACATTGGAAATCTTCATAACTTGAAAACACTTGCATTACAAGATAATAGACTCACTAGTGTAATACCACTGCAGATTTTCAACATATCGACAATGGAATTTCTTGCTTTTGAAGAGAATAACTTTATTGGTAATCTCCCTCTTCAAGTATGCCACGGCCTCCCAATACTCCAAGGGCTTTATCTAGCTAGAAATGATTTGGATGGAGAAATTCCTTCCAATCTATCAAAATGTTTACAACTTCAGAACCTTTCTTTGTCACACAACAAATTTAGAGGATCCATTCCCGGAGAAATTGGGAGTATAAGGACGCTTCAGTATTTATATCTTGGTGTCAATGATTTGTCCGGCAAATGAATCACGATTGATGTTGTGGTAGTACTATAATTTTTTGTTTGTACAGGCATTCATTCATAGAATTACTGATGTTACAAAGATCAACATTTTGGTAATTATAATCTCTTGTTCTGATTAAAAAACTTGACAGGTGCAATTCCATGTAAGTTGGGTAACATGGAGAACCTCAAGAAGTTGATCATGGGATATAACTTTCTTAATGGCTCTATACTAGCCAGTATCTTTGACATTTCATCGTTGCAATATATTGAGATTCAACATTGCTGCCTATCTGGTAACTTCTAATTAGATTCAAAACAACTTTTACGTTTGTCCTAATTTGTATTTTCATACAGAAGTTTAAACAATATTATTTCTTTTGAAGTTTGGGCACTTTACGAGATTGGCACTCTTTACAACTTGGAGCATCTTTCTTTGAACAACAATAACTTAAATGGACCAATTCCAAACTTCCTTGGGAATTTGGGATCGATTGAGAAAGTAGACTTGCAAGAGAACAATTTCATTAGTAAATCTCCAGAAATGAGCTTCATCACATCTTTGACAACCTGTATATATTTAACAAAATTGGCTTTTGGCAACAATCCTTTGAATGGCATTCTTCTGTTCTCAATTGGAAATTTGTCCACTTCTCCTCAATATCTTTATGGTGATAATTGTGATCTCAGAGGCAGCATTCCAAATGAAATTGGCAATCTCACCAATTTGACAATGTTAAGTCTGTTTGGCAATGAGTTGACGGGATCAATTCCAACAAGCATGGGGAATATGCAAAAGCTTCAAGGATTATATATTCTTCGCAATAAATTAAGTGGATCTATCCTGGACTCCCTCCGTGAGCTTCAGAATTTAAATGGATTGGATTTTTCTCAAAATCAAATAATAGGTGCTATTCTAGGGTGCATAGGAAATATTACTACACTAAGGTATCTATATATCCATACCAACAGATTGACTTCCAGCATACCTACAAGCCTGTAGCTCCAGAAATATCTTCTGGCATTGGATCTATCTTCAAATATTTTGAGTGGCTCTCTACCTCAAGAAATTGGGAAACTAAAGGTTGCATTTCTTATCAATATATCATTCAATCGATTGTCAGGTAGTATTCCAAGCACAACTGGAGATTTACAGAGCTTGAGTGATCTTTCCTTTGCATATAATGCACTGCAAGGATCTCTTCTGGAGTCCATGGATAAGATGCTGAGCTTGGAACAACTAGATCTATCTCACAACAATCTTTTTGGTAATATCCCCAAATCCTTGGAGGCACTTAAGTATCTCGCGTACTTGGACGTTTTTTCAATGATTTAAGTGGTGAAGTTCCTTCTAGTGGTGCTTTCAAAAACTTTTCTAGTAAATCCTTAATGTCTAATGAAGGATTATGTAGAGATCCTATATTTGGTCTCCCATCATGTCCTATTGGTAGACAAAAGAAAAGAAGAGTGATGCTTGCAGTTGTATTTTCTTTGTTGGGGATTACAATACTAATCGTCATGCCCTTGGCATATGCAATTGGAAGATACCGAAGGAAAAATTTGGCGGAAAATGGAGTAGACTTTGCACCTGGCACAACTCTAAAGGTCTCATATTATGAACTTTTGCAAGCAACTGAAGGGTATCGTAAAATCCATTTGCTTGGGATTGGGAGATTGGGCACTGTCTATAGAGGGACTCTCAATAATGGAAGGGATGTGGTGATGAAGTTTTCGATTTGCAACAACAAAATGTATTCAAGAGTTTTGACGTAAAGTGTGAAGTATTACGTAACTTTCACCATAGGAATTTGTGCATAGTCATTAGTACTTGCTCCAATCAAGATTTCACGGCCTTGGTTCTAGAATAAATGTCTAATGGAAGCCTTGAGAAGTGCTAGTATTCAGTTGACTACGTGTTAGATATCTTGCAGAGAATTAACATAATGATAGACGTAGCATATGTATTGGAATAGTTTCACTATGGCTCCTCTTTGCCTATTGTTCACTGTGATTTGAAGCCATGTAATGTTCTGCTAGATGAAGATATGGTTGCCCACTTGAGTGATTTTGGAATTGCTAAGTTGTTGGGTGAAGGAGAAAGCAATGCATACACTACAACCCTGGGAACATTGGGTTACATTGCACCAGGTAAAGCCCCTATCTTTTACTCAAATCTTTTCTCTTGAGCATTTAGGGTATGTTTAGTCCACCAACTTAGGGCAGATAAGGGTAGCTTAGATTGTTAATATTCGTATTCGATGTTAGAAAAAACAAAAAATTGTAATGCTTTATAAATTTTTAGATGCATCATAGATTACAATATACAACCACACATAATGTGACTTATATATATTTCTAATACAGTGTAACGACAACGTAATATGACTAATGAATTTTGTAATGTTTTATGTAGAATATGGATTGGAAGAATTGGTGTCAATAAGATGTGATGTTTATAGCTATGGCATTGTGTTAATGGAAGTATTTACATGAATGAAACCAAGCGATGAAAAGTTCTCAGGAGATTTAAGCCTAAGAAGCTGGATAAATGATTCTATGCCTTATGCAATTACTCGGATTATAGATTCAAACTTGTTGGGACTAGAAGAGCACGACACAAAGAAATTGAGATGTTGTCATCTATAATGGAACCTGCTTTAAATTGCTCCATGGAGAGTGCTAGTGACAGGGTGAACATGAAAGAAGTAGTAACAACATTGAAGAATATCAAATTTCGACTCCTCGTTTAACAACCGTTTTAAATTTAACAGCATAATGCAATTTGTTCTCTATGTATTATATGATGATTCGGTGATTCTGTAGAGATTATATACTTTGTCTATAAAGTTATATAACACGCAATTAAATCTAGTTCGAATTTTCTTAGTTTACAAGTTGAATTCTGTAGATGTCTTGAATGCTTTCTAGACGTCAGTGGAGATTATATATTTTGTCTATAAATATTTTTGCATTCAAGAAGTCGAATATATACATTCTTAAAATTCATTAAAACCAAAACTAGGAAAGGTCAAATACAAGTGGGCCAATAATATGAAAATGATTTTTTTCTTTTTTCTTTTTTTGGTAAAGTTGGTTTACATTTTAATAATATAGATGTCATAACGAAAGGGCTCACGCTTCAAAATTTGAAGAGTTTAGAACACGACTAGAAATGATAAGGAGAGAAGAATTAAATCTATGAGTCAGTCTTAAAGGGGAGGATTGAAAACTGATTAATAGCAGAAAACCCTCTACATACTTGACGATGTGCGATATACCCCCCATCTATTGAAAATCGTAGAAAATCTCCTTGTATGAAATTTGAAGTTCGATTCACCCACCTACCTTCTAATTTCGTTAGTTACCATTAAAAACAATAGAAATTGACAAAATGAAATGGAATAATTGCAATTGTGATCCCAAACTTTGTATACCTTTTACTAATTATGCACAAAAATTTTTATATGTACCAACCACAATCCTAAGCCTTTAAAATATTTAAAAGGTTGCCCACCGTCACATATGAAACAATCTAAAAAATTTCTAGAATTGTAAGCCCCCAACATACACTACGATAAATATATTCTAACACTTCATTCTGAGTCATAGAATGAATTAAGAAGAGTGAAAGAGAGAAATAGAAAAAGACAGAATGTGTGCAAGTGTGGTGAAAGAGTGACACGAAGGGAGAGAAACAGCATATATGAGTGCTTTGTGTGTGTGTGTGTGTGTGAGAGAGAGAGAGAGTAAATTTAGTGCTTCCATTAATATGAATTTTGAGAGGTGTGTGGTTGGATTGTAAAAGCAATTCTTTTAATAATAAAATCACACTACACCAAAAATGCTCTTTCGCATCACTTAAAAGGCAACATTCACTAATCAAATGTCGCTAAAGGGACTTATTGCAACATTCTAACAAGTGAATGATGCAAAAAGGGTCTATTGGCAACATTTATTAAATGAATGTTGCTAATAATATTTTTCGCAACGTTTTTCCACTGCTGCAAAAAGGGAGACTTTTCGCAACAATCGAAAAATGTTGCGAAAAGTAGACTTTACACAACGTTTATTGAAAATGTTGTGTAAAGTCTACTTTTCGCAACGCTTGCACGATTAAACGCTGCAAAAAGTCCCACAACTAGAATAAATCCAATATGTTTAACAGTAGCCCAATTTTTCCCTCTCGTCTCCGCCTCTCACTCCTCTCTTTTTCCCCTACTCTCTGTTGAGTTTCAACTGTAGATGGAGCTGGTTGAGTTTCTGCCCTAGATAGAGTTGTGGGAATTTGGGTGCTAGCATCCCAGCCGACTGGGTTTCTACCTTAGATGGAGTTATGAGGGTAGGGTTGGTGGTTTGGCCAGCCGAACTTCTTTCAGTTGCAGGAGGACTTGAGAAGGAAAGGGGGTGGTTTTGTTTAGAGGTGGTACAGTTGTCGGAGTGCCCTATTCTCGCCTCCACCACAGCCTTTACAAGCCCCTCTGCAAATTCCAATGGTAACGGCGTGCCCTATTTTTCACAAGGGCCATGGAACAATGGATTCTCCTGCTTCCAAAGCAATTCGTGAAGATAAAGATGAAAATTACAAACCCTAGAACATCAAATATTACCAAATCAAGGTACAAAACTATTTTCTTTAATAATTTATTTTTTCTGGTCAAATCCAAAATGTTAATGTACCTTGTCATGTTTTTGAGTAATTGTCAGGCTCGTAAAATTTGCCTTCCTTAGAACTGATGCAACTAGACATTGTATTAGAGGTTTACTATGTGGTGATGAAAATGCCTCTCCACCGCATACTATTGAATTAGAATTATCTCCTATGGATTAAATCCAAATTATGCTTCAATGGAAATATCTAAATGGCTTTTTGTCTCTTATGAATATAAGAATATATGTAAATTTATATCTCTTTTTTTTATTACTAAAGTCTTAAAGTATTAAATAGTGTGGTTCATAATTGTCTGTTTATTTACTGAAGGATTAAAGTTGGAACTCCAAAAGAAAAAGGTGAAAGACTATAATTTCTTGATAATTTTTGAAGTACGAATCATTCATGGGTCACAGGGCACTTGCTCTGGCACTGACCAGAAAAATCGAAACCCTTATATGCTGAATTGGTGTTGATATTTTGAGGGAGATACAATATCCCAAAAAATGTCTGCAATGAAGATTTTGTATGAAAACCTTCAGTATGTTTGAATTTAACCAGTGTTCAAGAGCCAGAACAAAGCTGGTTTTGACTTTTAGATTTTGGCTGTCAATCTCATACCACAGAAGTTAATATCAATACATATTTATCCTGCAGGGTGCACAAGTTGTTAGAATGGGTGTTGTGAGAAAAAGGGAGGCAGGCGCCATGAGTGGGCGCCATGGCGCCCAAGTCTCTGCATGAACTTGGCGCCATGGCGCCCGATTCAGTTCTATATATATAGCTGTTTTTCCCTTCATCGCCATGGCGCCCGATTCAGTTCTATATATATAGCTGTTTTCCCCTTCATTTTAGATCTGTTTTTTTTAGAGAAAAATAGAGAGAGCTTTGGATAGAATTTAACAAGTAAGAGGTTGTTCTTCTTGGGTATAAATTCAAAGATATTTTTCTTTCTTGGGGATTAACTTGAGGCTTGTTCAAGTAATCCAAATCCATTGTTCTTCATATATATTGAAAAATCATTTCTTCCCCAATTTCTTATCTTTGAAGTGGTTTGGAATTTTCACATTGCAAGTTATCTTTCTTGGGCAATCTTGGGAGTGTTGTTTTCCCAACAATTTGGTATCAGAGCTTCTTCTTAAATCAGGGTGGTTAAGCTTCGTGGGTGGCTTGAACTTTGTTGTGCACACAAGGTGTTTGTGAAAATTTTCAAGTGAACTTTGTTGGTTTATTTCCGGTAAACAAGTAGATAAATCATGTCTACTAGAGGAACGGTGAAGATTGGGAAGTATGAGATAGAGAAATTCAATGGAAAGAATGACTTCTCATATTGAAGAATGCTAATGAAAAATTTGTTAATTTCTCAAAAGTTGCACAAGGCATTGGTGGGAAAGGAGAAGAAGCACATAGATATGTCTGACGAGGATTGGGAAGAGCTAGATCTTGAGGCACGAGCGTCTATCATTCTATGCCTTGAAAGAGATGTTGCTTTCTTGGTTGATGGTGAGGAAACGACGGTGGAGGCGTGGACAAAGTTGGAGGCGAACTTCATGACGAAGACTCTAACGAATCGGATCTATTTGAAGTCCAAATTGTATACTTGCAAGATGGATGAAGGTACACCAATCCGGGAGTACGTCAACAAGTTTGATAGGTGCATATCGGACTTGAAGGACATTGATGTGAAAGTAGATGATGAGGATCAAGCACTTTTACTACTTCTTTCATTGCCAAAGTCTTACGAGAACCTACTACGAACATTGATGCTTGTGGGTGATAAACTTGTGTTAAAAAATTACAAAAACCTTTCTGATTTCAAGTTTGAATAATTGATATCTCACATGAAATCTTAATTGTTTTCAATAAATACACAAACCTCCCTTATTTCAAGTTTGAGTCGCATATACCTATCCCTATAAAGTTTATTAGATTGTCGAATAACATAAACCTCCCTTACTTAAAATATTATTAATTTTAAAGTTTGAATTCATTGGATTCTTGAAGGTAAACTAACTCAGAACTTTTGCATTTGTAGGTGATTTTCGGTTTCTCATACCCCCTAAAGCTATGTCAATATGCCGCATGTATGTGTGCGTATTTCATGGGGTTTTGAAATAATGAAAAATTGTTTAGATACTTATTCTGTATTTACATAGATTTGACCTACATTCTACTAAAGTGAGATATTGAGCTTTCTTCTATCTATTCGCATAAAGGTTATTATCTTAGCAATAGTGTCTCTACCCATGGTGAATTGAAATTATGGGGATACAATAGCATATTCGTAAGCCTCAAAAATACTATAAGGTGCTTGAAAATGGTTGAAATAGTCAAATAGGAGGATCACTATGATGTATACAAGAAAATATAGCTTTCCTGACCAACCTTTCTCTGACCAACCAAATTCTAGTTGGTGAAAACGCTCTTATAATGACCAATAGAAATACTTAGTTGGCAATATTGTTACCAACCAAGAATTTACCGACCCAATAACATTAGTCAATAAGTCTTTTGCCGACCAAAATTTTCCCACTAACGTATAATTAGTCAGTAAAATAGTATTTACCGGCCAAAATATGTACTGGTAGGCAAAAATGAGACATATTTGCTGACAAAAATTAAAAACAATTGGCCAAACTAAGATTTATTTTTAGCAAGTCATGGCTCAAAAATATTTATTGACTAAATAAATGTAGTCGGTAAATATCTTGGACTGGGCCAAAAATTGTGGTGGGATATGTGGGCCCACAATTAATTGGATTTACCCAAACTACATAGGCCAAAAATTAACGTTGTCTTCTCCATTTCCAATTTCCTTTAGCCGCCCTTTCCATTTCTCTCAGTGCCTTGAAGTTGTCTGGTGCATTTTTATCTATTTTCAAGTGTAACCCGTTGTTTTCTCTCCATTTCCAAGAGCTGTCCTTCTTTCTCCATTTTCAATCTTAAATTAAGTTTTCAGTTTTTCCATTTTCTTCTCTTTGTGCTCTCAGTATCTTTACCCAACACTCACATCTGGATTTTTTGAAATTTTGTGTTATACGTTTGGTTTAGTTGATAGAAAAAGGAGAGGTTTGATTTACTTATTTTTTTTATTTTATAGGGTTTTCAACTTTCTTAATTTTTTTTGCAGTTTTATTACTGTATATATTTTAACATCCACCCTCAATTCCTGACTTTTACCTCACTATGTAGATTTTTTATTTTTCACTTATTCATTTTGTATTTCTTGAAACTTATTTGTGCTAATTTTTTCTTCAGGTGGTATTGGTGCTTTTTATCTTACAAATCAATATTGGTGTAAGTTTCTTCGTATGGATTTTTTATTAGTTTGGTTAATTTGTATTATCTTTTTCTTTTTGAGTTGTTCTCTATGGGCACTGCTTATCATTGGTTAAAATTCCTTTTTGAGATTCCTTTCTGTGCTTTTTCTTATCATGAATGCTCTGCCTAATTTAGATGAGACACAGACTCAATTTGAGCACATTGTAGCCATGAATCAAAAAATCCTATATATAGGTTTTTATATGTTACTTGTCAACATCGAATGGGATTGACAGGTAATGCTGTACATGACTTAAGGTTGGGAGGATTTTCTAGACTGCAAATTGCATTATATTGAGGATCTGTTTTAGATGCTCTGGTTTTAATCAGAGTGGAGAGGGGAAGACTAATTTAGATGGGGGATAGGAAACATGTCTTAACTGTGGGCTAATGGGTGGAAATAATTTTGTACTATATTTTGAATTTTTTAGATGTAAGCATGGATTCTTAGACTTTTTGTGGGAGCATATAAGCTATTGTTTACTTGGTCATTCCTCCAATACCATAGGTGATTCTTTGAAAAACAAGAGAATCACGTCAAGACTTATCTAAAATGTTTTCATCTCAGGGCCCTATTGCATAAGAAAAACGAAAGAATCACATTTGTTAAGAAATAATTACTGTTCTATTAATTTCAACGTTCATCTATGAAATAATGAGGGCTTATTCAAAATTTACTACAACATCTTCTTATCTTTCTTTATCCAAATTTATTGAAAAATCTTCTTATTTATTATTCTTCCCTCTGTCAATTTTCGTAACATGATATTGAAACAATATATTTTTGAGGCTCATGCAATCTCTGGTACTTTGCTAATAAAATATGATTCAAAATTTGAGTACATGCATTTTATGAATGAAGACGTCATCATTCCTTTAGCTCAGCTTTTATCGCTCTTTGTGCCTCAGGCTCGGTACTAGGATAAAAATAGACTAGCAAAACAACGATCATATGTTATAGACCAGAAATGTAGTTGCTGATTTTGACAAAACCGTTTACATTCTAGAAATGAACCTAGAAATATAGTGGCAAGTAGTTGTTGAATATTAAATTTTTTAGAAACAATTTATTTGTTTGATACGAATGCATGATTGGTACAATGTGCTAAAAACTAATTTTATGCGTATTGAATTTTTTTTTAATGTCAACAACATAGGTTATTCCAATGCCACCAAAGATGAAGCCACCACCCCAAGACCTCTGAATGGTTCTATCACGTAGGCGATCACTCAACCTAGCACGTAGTTTTCACCTACCATGCAGTCTACACAAGCCACTTTGTCAACAGAGACAAGTAGTTCTATAATTGTTATTTAATTCTTCAACTTTTTTTCTTATTGACATTTATTGTTTTAACACTTGCAGCATTCCTAATCGAGCGTAAGCGATGTGGTTGTACTTGTGGCTTAGACACATCCCAGATAGTCAAGGCCACTCATAGGAAGCTGGAAATCATGTATGAAGATAGCGATGGAAGACCAACTGGTCCTAATGCTAGTCTATTCGTATCTGAAATAGGATCTGGTGTGAGAATATTTGCACCTCTCCAAAAGATCTTTTAAAAAGATGTGTCTGAATTTGAAAAATCCCCTATTTATGACAAAGTGGAGGTAACATTATTGTTTTAACTTGTTTTGTTTCTTGTCCTAGTACAACTTGTATGCATCTTTTTCTTTCTTTAAACATGTCATTGTTGAAGAAAGGAATAAAGTTAATAACAAGTTAGTATACCAGGTATCAAATTGACAGGTTCTCTAAATGATTAGAAGTCAATATCTTAATTAAAAATATTGGATGTTTGCATATGTTCATTGACATGTATGCATATCTTGAATGATCTGAATTTCTGGCACTTTGATTTTGGTTGCTTAAAGTAGCGACTTCATATTCCAATATATTTATGTGAATTTTGTGCTCGTCATTGTGTTTTCACTCATGGTATGTTGCTATATATAGGCTATTTTTGATGTACAATATGATAAATATGCAACTCTCAAAGAGTTCATGGAGAAATCAATGGCCACTTCCTTTAAGGAGTTTTGATATGAGCTGCACACACATTACAAGAAGTTTCTAGACCAACCAATGGCTCATAAGAAAGCTAATAAGCCTAAAGAAATCCGACATCAGGTTGATTGGGATTATTTGTGTGACTATTGGGAAAGTGAGCGGTTTCAGGTGCATTTATATATAGTATAACTTCCATTTATGTTCAATGGTTAACTTACTTAGTTCATTGACTTTCTTTGTTCTGTTAATTGGACATTACAAAAAAAGACCAAGGTAGCAATTGACAATAGATCCTGACAAGAATTTACCCATTTTTCTTGTTCTACATCATTTATTCAATGTCAGGCTATGGGGGTAAGTAAGAAGAAATATATTCATCTCTATTGGGAAACAATTTCAATTCAATTCAATTTTAATCTTATTTCTTCTAATAGGATAATGAAACAGGACGACCAGACAAAATTCAACTATGGAAGAACACACATTACAAGGATACAAAAGGCTAGATCCATCCCGTGGTTGAGGAGAAACATGTAATAAACAAATAATATAAGTCTTTAAGTTTAATGGACTAAATATTTTACAACCTTATTTGTGTTAATACTTTCCTATTGTCATGTAGAAAGAGATGGTAGACATACAAACAACACAACAGGCACATATTGTGGGAGAGGAGAGTGAGATCCAAGGAGCATAGCTCACTGCTAATGACATTTCGACTCAGGTCCTTAGAGCTACTTCTTGCTAATATACGGGTTTGGGCAGGGGTCCAAAGATTCAACGTGCTACATCTTGTGTAGACACGACTCAATGAGAGAATGCCAAGGTTCGCCAAGTCACGCATAATTTGCAGAGCCAAAATGAGGGTAATCTCACTTTGTTAAAAGAGATTATGCCAGTTGCCATCGCTAGAATAGGTAGCCCTAGAGTTCTTACTAATCCTCATTCGTCTTCATCACCATCATAACCTGATCACGAGTCATGTGATGATCACTAGTTTAAAGCTCTTCTATTCCATTTACATAGTTTTATATTTTGATGGTTAATACTCCATTATAACATATGCTATTATTTTTGGATTAAGCTAGCTTTCTCTTATATATGAATTTGACTAGGCTCTTTATTTTGAAATCCATTATAGTTTGGGCATGTAACGTAGTTACTTATTCTGAAATTGGAATTGACTGGTAAAGATATGATATAGTATTTTGCCTTGCAATTGTTTTGCTACAGGCTTTTTATTGTGATTATTGTTTTCTAATTTCTGATATTTCTTGAATTTGAACTTTTATTGGTACATTATTTTCGAGTTGGCCATTCTACCTTTCTTATAACTTTGATTCTCGGACAAGGTTGTAAAAAATAAAATAAATCACAATTATTGAGGGAAACCATAATCAGAAAAAGCAGTTCCTGACCAATTTCACTTGATCTCTCCCTCGGTAAATGTCACTTGATTTTTTGGTCGGCAAATGTATATTATTCCCGACCAACCGCTATGGTCGGTCTATGTTTACTACCACTACTCATGACTTGTTTATTACCGACTACTTTAGACATTTACCAACCAAATGTATAGTCAAGAAAAGGTTTATAATTACCGACCAACAATTTTTTGATCGGTAAAAATCTCTCTTTCCCAACTAAATTATATTTTGGTCGGTAAAAACCTTCCCTGACTGGCCTTTGGCGACCAGCTGCCAACCAAAACTTTCCGGTCAGTAAATTACCGACTAAAATTTGGCTTTGAGCGACCAATCTCTTGGTCGGCAAAACTCATATTTCTTATAGTTCTTGGCCTCAACCAGACACTGCTTTCCATTAACACCGCTATCCATATTACTAAGAAATCTGCCTATCCAATTTCCCCTTGTTGGAATACCCAAATTTTAGTGCTTAACTAAACATTACCTTTCATTAATAACAATATTGTGAATTTCGTTCATTGTCACTTAGTTCCATTATGTTAATTTGATCATCTATTATTTAGAATAGTGTAGTAAAATCATAATGTAGATGGCTTCCTTTACCAAATTCACGTACTTTGTTGAAACCCAATGACTAAGAAAAGAAAATTGAATACACATGAAATCATCAATCATTTGTTTTAATATAGATCACTATTCTTAATAGTGGATTTATTTTATGTCAAGTTAGACGGATTTGTACATTTGAATATGGTACATTTGAGGCGAACACTTTGTTGTGCAAACTTAGAATGTGGGTTGCAAATGACCTTAATTGGTTATAGAACCTTGGTTGACAAACATGTGATCCACAGTCTTCAACAAGGGACTAGGTCATGTGGATAAGAATGCAACACATACTATTCATTGATGATAATGTTTTAGCCAACTAGATTCAATTTGAATTAAGCATCCATATATTTTATGTTAAATAAATAAAGTCAGTATAATAAACCACACTCTCAAAATAATATGAATAAGATACTAGTAGGGTCAGTATAGAGGATTATAATGTCTCTAAAGCAGTACTTCATTTTTACCATGGGTAATTTATGTTGAAACAATATTTTTCTTTAGTTTTATCACTTATTAATTGTATAATAGAAAGCCCTCAATCTTTTATTACTGGCGCACATAGGTCCCTACATTATTTTATCGCAATCTTATTCTTAATCTTTCATTTATTAGCACATTGTCTTTGAGAATTGTTTTTATATAGTATTGTAATAGTTTGCATTAATCTTTCATTAATTAGCACATTGTCTTTGAGAATTGTTTTTATAAATTATTCTAATTGTTGTTTCTCTTATTTAAAATTATGAGAGGCAAATAAAGTATTTTTTACACCCTTTAACGGACTTTTTGAGTAGAATATGTTACGAGGACAAAATGTGCTAATTAATTCCAGCATTAGATTACATTATTGCAGCATTGCTTATTGGAAAATGATTTTTTTTTCTTTTTTGGTATAATTTTGAATGTAATTCATTTATATTCTTTGGAAGATCAAAGTAGATTTGTTGTTTTCCTCTGTGAAAACATCAAAATCATATATTTACTTAGTCAAAATGATGCTAGTGCGAATGATAAATTGAAGATCAATTTATATTCACTTGAATTGGTTGCTAGATGGAAAGCAAAATTATAGTTTGTCTTATGTGCAAATGTGACATGCGTACGTGAATGACAAACTGAAATTTGGTCTCTCAGTATGATCCGTGTTTTCTATTTATTTTCATTTATTTTCAACTGGCCTTCCACAGTTTTCAGGTCCTAAAACTCCTGTGGTTTGTTGCCTATGTTAACATGGGTGGTATTTGTTAGATTAATGATAAATTAATGGTATAATAAGTCACTCATTAGAGACTTTAAGAGTGCTCATTTTCATCAGTTCCATACACAAATTTCTTTATTCCAAAATATATTCCTTATTCGTTTCATGTGTCCATATCCAAGTCTTGATGATAGTGTTGAAATAAAATCATTACTGATTTGCTATCTGTATTGAGAGTCAGCAAAACCTGAAGCACTTATAGTAAGATAGTGAATCTATTTTAAGGATATACATTTTGTTTTCACAGGCATCAATTTGCTATTCTGTTATCCTATTTAGTTGTGATTTTTTTCTTCAGTTTTGATTTTTGTTTGTTATTTCTCTAATATATTATATTCTATTGTAATTTTACTGAAAATCTTAAAATGATGCGAAAATAAAAAAATCGGCTTTATTTTGTTTGCACTGGGAAATTAATAGTTGTTTGGTGTTTCAGATATGGTAACCACATTAACCAGTATAGATATGGTTACTGAAAAAACAAACTGTTGACTCAATTGTCAAGTCACATTGTAACTCTGACCATAGTTCAACTACCAAGTTATGCTGTGACCTAGACAATGGCTCGGAACAGTTGGCCTAGCTATAACAGTTCCGATTATACATAGGGAGAAATCAAAGAAATTTAATGAGTTCAATTTCAAAAAAAGATTCTATTTTTCCTCGCCTCCTTGAATCTCACAAGATTCTTGATCGAGGATGCTCTGAAACTCAAAGAGTATAAGAGAGATTTACAAGCTGTCAGCACAGTTGATGCTTGGAAACATTTTGATTCCCTGTTCAACAACAATGCACTTGTTGATTCAATATACATGTATAATGCATTATAAATGACCAAGGAATTGTGAATTCTTTAGACCCAAATATAAAATTGAGAGTGTCGGACTAAGAAATACATTATCGGCCACTTCCTAGATCATAACATGGGGAGCTCAAGAATTTTGATCCTTCAAGTACAGGAACTCAAGTGATTTTACATGAAATTCATGCCAAAGGAATGATCTTGGGTGAAACTTTTCTGGTGATTGCTACTATTGAGAAGCTACCTCTGGCATGAAACGCTTTCAAAAAATAGTTTAACCACAAGTGAAAGGAAATGAACATTGAAAATTCGATTGTCAAACTTCAAATTAAAGAATATAACAGAAGTTCTGAAAAGTAAGAGGATAACTCTAGTTGTTGCTAAAGAAAGTATTGTGAAGCTTAAATAAACTTCTAAAACCTGCAAGGGCAAACATGGGCTATCTAGTGGTAAAGGGTCAAAGTGGAGATCAAACGGTGGAGTTTTCAAGAAGAAATATGAAGGAAAGTGACTTAATTGTGACAAAGTAGGTCATAAGTGTTCGGAGTGCAAATTGCAAAGAAGAATAATAAGAATGAAGCAAATGTGGTTAAATACATGGAACACGATGTATTTGTAATGAGCCCAACAGTCATAAATTTTGAAGTGAACTTGGTGGGTTCAAACCGAAAAGAGTGGTGGATTAACACGACTATACATAGCATGTTTACTCTAATAAAGAGCCGTTCACTTCATTTGAAGCAGCTAAGAGTAGGAAAAGTAAACCAAGGGGAAACTCAGCAACAACTGGGATATGGACGGATACAATACAGTCCATGTCCAAAAAAGCATCCTATGTAAAAACAAAAAAATGAGGCCCAAGTCCTAGTTCTAAATCCTAAACCACATAATTTGTACTTGACAAAGGCACAAAGCATTCCAATTTCAAATATTATTCTGTCTTTCTCATTGAATTTCTCGACTTGACTTCTTCATCAATAGAACTAATATTTTATTTTTCAATTAATCGTATGATAAAATTCGTTTTGATTTTATTTTTATAATTTGAATTTCAATTTTTTTATAATAGACAATGGTTAATAAATGTTTTTATCCATGCCATCGATGTATTATAAATATCATATTACTTATGAGCAATTCTAATACAAGTAGTATCACTCAAAAGTTGAGGATGTTGGGTCATAGGATTTCATCTTGAAAAGATATTATCTACATGATAAAAATTGTATCACAAACACTAAGGGCTATAGCTTAGTTGGTAGGCCACCTCCTTTACACATGGGAATATATAGAAAATGCGTCCTAGTGAGAAATCTATGTTGTTTGAGAAAATTTTACGAGCGAAAGGGATCGTTAACAAGTAATATGTAGTGAGTATGTGTATTAGTTACTATCAAGTAATATGTAGTAAGGAATAAATGTTAATTATAGTGTATTAGTTACTATCAATTTCGATCAATGTAACACATAAAAAGTTGTTGTTTGTTTTATTATCCTAATTAAGCTATGAATACAAAATAAATGAGTTGTTTTTATCAATTAGAAACGTGAATGTATTAGATTTTTGAAGCCACCTATTGATTTCTATTTCTAGTTCTTGACTTTCAAGTTTGTTTGTTTGTTTTTTTTTTCTTTTTTTTACAAAATATATTAAACATATCCTTAGCACTAGTCGATCACATTCCTACTCCAAATTCACATGCAAAGGAAGCATTTAGTCACTGACTTGCACACGTCATAAATACTATTCTTGATACATATTAAAAAAAAAGGTTGAACTCCAACCTTGAGGGCCCCCACTGCCCCGTGCCATCCCTAGAGCATCGTGAGGGAGGTAAATGGCGGGATGTGCCTCAGCAGATTAGGGAACAAGAGCTTGCCTATACACTGATGCCCACAAAGAGTCGAATTTCATATCTCAGGAATCCAATCCTCGCACTACAGCTGCCAGCAAGACTGATACTACCTCATTCCTGTCCTTTGCACCACTGGGCTATGCCCCGGGGGCCTATTTTTGATACATATTGTTTGCATGTCAAATATGCAGTGTCTTTTGCACCACTGGGTTATGTCCTGGGGGGCTATTCTTGGTACATATTGTTTGCATGTCAAATAAGCAGTGTTCTATATATTGTGAGTCTTCTAATACTACAAATCAACAACTAATTGTCTCATTGGTATGCACATATTCAAACAATGCATTGTTCATGCATATATAATCACAACACAAGAAATAACTAAAATAGATAAGTCTTGAATTAAAAATATTAATTATACGGTTTCATCATTAATCCAAAGATTTAAAAACAGCATAATCTGAATTAAAGAACTAGACGAAGAGCTTGAAAATCAATAAATTCACTTCAAACTTCAATCCGAGCATTGGAACTTTATATCTTGCTCTGAGTTATCTTTTTTTACCTCTTGCAACCCTCTATTCAACGGTAAAACAATTCTTCCCATTGTTCTCGATTGCCCCTAGGTCTTATAAAATGTAAAAGATTACATCCCAAACCTTTCCGAAATAAGAAAAAGGAAACCGAATTGTTGTCTCGAAGTTGAATTAGGCATGCACCTAGGCTTAAGTGAGGTGCGCATCTCTGAGGCCTTTTGGCTTCTAATCATGCATGGAGGGAGTTGGGAATGCACTTGCCTAGTGGCTTTGGTCCCTGAAGTTTCATTCCCATCCAATTTTTGTCCTTTTCAATTGTCTTTCATTTCGTTGACTTCTATTCATCTCCAATTGAATCCTAGCACTCTCGAATATTCATTCTTCAGCTTGAGCCAACTTTTAATTATGTGTACTTTAGTCCTTGAATTTTGACTTTCTAGCAATTTAGTCATCTTTTCTTAGTTTTTCTCTAATTCTCCGCTTTTGCATCGATTGTTCCTTGATAAATACAATTCAAGTTAAATTAAACCATTATTCATTAAATTAACCAACAAATGCTCTAATTTCAAAGCCTGAGTAAGTGTATAAGATACACTCATCGGACACCTCCAAACTTGAATATTTGTTCATCCTCAAACAAACTATAGCCTAAATTAATAAAACTTGGTTAGATAGCTGTAGTCTCGGGATTGGACTTCTGTATGAAAACTAAGAATAGCTTCAAAATGACACAGTTAAAATTAACTTCTACTCATTCAATGCGAAACTTGACGTGTGTGTGTGAAGACTTTTGTAATGCAGACTCTTGTTGAACATTACAAGTTCATGATTGGTTCAATTCTCAACCCACAAAAGTCAAATATTTTAGTTCCTCTCTCATGCGATATGTATTAAATTTATATTTTTCACTAGTTCTTAGGTTGAAATTCTGATGATCCTAGTCCTCACGGTCCCTCTCTAGTTTAGATAGGTTTTTCGTGTACAAGTTCACACTTCAATAAATAAGGATTTTCCTATATTTTTTATTGATTCACCCCTAGGACCCAACTAGGCTACTTATCTCTTGTTAAAGGTTTAATTCTTTCAACCAAGTGTTCGGGGGCTTAATCGAAGTATGTAGTGCATCTTCTTTTTCGTGTACTGGTGTTTTTTTTTTTTAATTATGTTGTGCCTATTCTATTTTTTACACTAGCTTAATCCCTTTATGATTTTCTTTTTGGGAATTTTCAATAGGTGTCCTCTTCTGAATCCTTTAGCATAATTTCAAGACATGGAAGCTTTTACCCTTTTTTGTACTTGATTAGTGTGAAGCCCCTTATTGAGCAATTAGTTTTAAATACCAACCCTAAATCAAAACTTTCACCTAATCTCTATCTTATTTGCTTTAGACAATCCACAAAATAAATTCATACATGGAATCCATATTCATCTTAATGTTTCCCTACATTAGTTCAATAGTAACGATCAAAATTTTTAATATTTAAATCTTTATCAAATTTATCAGTATTTTTTCTTAAATGAACTTCTTATCTGTAAGTAAATGTAGTTTTATGTAAACATATTTGCTTATAATTAAATTTTTATAAATTTCAAATTTACTAACTTTTTGTACATTATTCATCTCATGCTGAGTGGAGAATCCAGTTTTAACCTACCTTCTTGTGATATAGTCTGTATCCATCTTATTCTCATAACTTTATGTCATGTCCTCTCGGATTCAAACCTTAAATGCCATAAGGTAGACATCTTCATTGCTACCTCAATTTTAGAAAAATTTTAAGTGTCTAAGTTCTATCGAGAACATGAATTTGATTTACTGAATTTACGGGAAAAAATTGAGTTTCATAACAAGAAGTAGGCCACTTGAGACTATTCAATCTTTATTTTACACTTTTCATATGAATTGAGTATATGGAAAGTTTGAAAAATTTCATCCGATTACTTTAAACAGCTTTATTTATTTATTACTGTTTTTGGAAAAAAAAATCCACGACATCATTAAAATATCATGTGCAATGTATTGTGAATTAAATTGTAATTCTATGTCCGAGATAAAAATTAGAATGCTTATCACATGATAAATTATATAGTAAAATGTCAAAAATAATTTGTTGCCACGTGTGTCAAAACAAATAAATACTACTCTCTATTATCTCATCGATACTATGGATTGAGTCCTATCTATATTTATTACTATTTGTACAAACTTGAGTTACATAATGGTTTACATATAGACGACGTGTCAAACAATTAGTGGGAAGTCTTTTCAATTTTTATTTAATTAAAGAAATTATAATCCAATATCACCTCATATACACGTAAACCTTTATGTACATGTAGAACAATCTATAAAGTATTATGAAAGTGTGAAAAGTATTTTATCAAAAATTATTACGTATCAAAATTGTACAAATCAATCACTTTATAGCAACAATTTTCTAGATCAAGCAGAGAGCCGCTCATCTACTATCACGAGCAGGCTCATGCCAATGTGTATATTCAGTAAAATTAAAAAATGTACGAGCAGATCGAGGGAAACTCATCTAGCATCATTTATCACCCTATGATACGGACTAAAACTCAAGTTTTTAAAAATTGTACCATAGTTCCTCAACTATGATCAACGCTTAATTCACTATCTGAGGTTTCAACAACTACTATAAGGTTTCAAATTCAAAGACAACGACTAATATTGGGATACAATGTTATATTGTTTCTCAATTGTAAGAGAACAATTTCACAACCAATAAGAGACCACATTTGTTTGAGAGTGTAATTTTTTTCTCTTGTAATCTTCTTGTATGTATGAGTTCATTTTGAGCCCATATCGCCTTTAATAAGATATCGGTTTAACATCGACATCATCATCTTGCAAGCCTCAGTTTCATTTGATTGTAAAGAAAATTTGAATGTAAATATGGATTGGATTGACTAGTACTGATAGGAAAAATGATTTATAAATTGTGAAATAAGTTAACTTTGAGCTCAATTTTTTGCGAGACTCATAATACGAAATTAACGAGACGAAGCATATTCAAGTTTTACATCGCGAGAGGACTAAGATGGCATTTATTTGTTGAAAACCATTCAGTTTTGAATGAAATACTTTGATTCAAAGTAACACACTTGAAAATTGGTGTAAGGAAGAAATTGATTGAATTGCCATAACTTATCCCACATAAGGAAAGTTCAAAAACTTTTATTTGGTTTATATAATGGAAGTTAGGCAAGTGGGTTTGGGTTGCAAGGGGTACCACTACTTTTTGAAGGGGGAAGACCTAGATCATATTGGATTAGGTCCTAAGTCCACATGTGCAAGCATTGTCATCGTCGTGTGTCGGTGGTTCGGTTTCAATTCAGTTTGGTGCAGATCCATATCTTACATGATACTTTTGGAAAAATTTGTTCCAAATTATAATTATCAAATTCTTTGTGTACCTGAACGAAATTATTCTTAATTATATTATAATTCAAATTATTTGACTTTTAACATGTGTTTTGTCTGAACGGGACAAACCTTCTGTTTGTAATCGGCATCTGTAATCTATGATTGACATTATTGCTTGGCATGTGATCGACTTAGTAAATGCCTCTATTTGTTTAGAAGGTTGTTTGAACATACATTACTGTTCATGAATAGGCTTCTTAAGCTGATTAAATGGACACAAACACTCTATAAATAGCCTTCTTCTATGTCAGAATTATTACACCAATTTTTCAAATTGTATATGCGCGAATATACACATCAACATATTCATGATACAATATAATTTACAAATGCAATACTTCATATATTCTATTTCAGATTTTTGAGTACAAAGTATAAAGTTGTGTTCGTTGAAACTCTTACAGATTATTGTTCTGCTTCTGTGAGAGGGGAAATATGTTCTATCGTGTAAGATGATTGCTGTGTGCCTTTATACATAATATAAGGAAACAAATTCATCTTAAGGACACATCATGAATTTGGTTAGCTCGGATTACTATTATGTTTTGGCTTTTCTTTTCGTCATTCCGTGTTTGATCATCTTGTACATGCTCAAGAAGAATAATTCATTTTGGATTTTTTAGGAGAAGAATATCAGTACTCCTGAAAGTAGTGGGCGACAATAAATATTATAGCAGCTCATTTTGGATTTGATGTGCTTTTATTGTTTATTCCTTCTTCTTCTTGGTTTATAAACTGATTTCATTTTAAAAATGGTAAAGAATCTTGCATGATTTGCAGGTTATTCTCTTGAAATTATTTACATGAAATTTCATTTCGCATTTTGCTCACGTTAAACTGATACAGGATATGAAATAACATGTCCATTATCTGATTGCAATTTTTGAATTCATTTCAGAAATCAAATTCATGTATGGGATATGGTTGCACAATTTGATCTCTGATTTCATGGAGCGTGGATTACACATGATTAAACAACCTGCTTCTTGGAAATACTTAAGCTAATGTTTAATTATACATTAGCATTTAAATTTGGTCCAGGGTAATTATAAATTCTGATGCAGGAGGATCTGAGTCAAGTGCTGCTGAGTTGTCAGATTGCACATTAATGGCGCCAAGATACCATGAGTTGGTAGATCGGTGCAAAGATGACAAGTGATCATAATCTTTTCTTAATTGAGGCAGTTTTGAACATATTTTGGTAATTTGACAGTAACTTTGGCTACACTTACCAGAATCACAATTATGACCTTAATTCAGAAAGCTCTTTTGGCACGCACATCGTGGTGACATCATTTTCGAGGCCAAAATCCAGTGCTTTCCCATCCAAATTCCCATTTTTAGTTATTTTTTTCCATTTTTGGTAATATTTCATTTGTCATTTTTGAGATGATTATGAACCCGATTTGAGCCCATTTTTGGAAATTACTTCTTTTATTACGTAGTTTACTTTTGTATGATTATTGGGGTTTTACTATTTTTGGTAAAATTCCAATAATATCGTTCTTCTTCAGCTATATAGCCCAGCTTGTGGGCTGTTTTTGAACATTTTGCATTTTGAATAATACTGAGTTGAATTTCAAAGAAATCTCTCTATTGTTTGGACGTTTCATTCGAAATTTTTCTATGAATCATCTATGATAACCAGCCTGCAAGATAATCACCATCCTGCCCGACATCAAATTCAAATTTCGGTTGTGTCGAAAATGAGTGCAACGAATTTTGACGATCTGAGAAAAAAATAGTTTGATTCAAGTATCTTTTTTAGATTCTGTGATTTGTGGCTGGGATTTTAAGGGGGATGGTTGTATGTTGGTAGCGGCGGCCCCATTTTAGGTTTATGGTGGTGTATATAGGTGGTGGAGGTAGTGGGCAGTGGAAGATGTTTAGGTGGTGTGACATTGTTGGGATATGTGAATAATGGTGATGTGGTAAATGATGGTGGTGCCTATGAAGGTGGCTTGATTATATTTTTGTTGTATGGGTCGAGGGTTGTCGGTGTTGTGACCAACCAAAAGGAGAAATCCCCAGTTGGTGGCAATTTTTGCAGCTGTGTGGGGGTGGGGGTGGGTTTTCAGGGTTAAGGTTGGATGGAACAAAGAAAATGAATGTTTTTGTTATTATTATTATTTCTTTTCTTTTTTTATTTATTTTAATTAATCAAACATTGAAAGATCACTTTACCCTTCATTAAATTGGTACAATTAAAATTAAACGTTTGAATTTTGATTAATTGACAAATTTTTGGATGAAAATCGTTAAAGGTGCTTTCGGCACACATTTATTAAAAGTTTTGGATGTAGCTGGTAAGATTAGAAGATTGTGACACGGTTGCACATTTTTAAAATATTTGGGACCTCTACTACAAATTTTCCTAATTTTTATTATGTCCAGCTCTAAAATGATTAAAAAATGATATCACATATATAGACAAAAAGCTTTAACAGTTTTGTTATAGGTAGTGTAAGTTTGACGCCATGGATGACATTGTTTGATGTGGCAATATTTTGAACCATTTTAACAACATTTATTCAAATTAATGGCACACTTTTCATACATTACACAATGTCATCCAAAAATATACAACGGGTGCAATTCAAGCTTTAATAGATGGTGAATCTCTTTGAGCCCTGTTTGGGGATGAGTAAAATCAACTTTTTATTAAAATTTGATTAAAACTGATGAAATGTGTAGTTCGTAGGTTCCATAAAATATGTTGTTTAAATTAATTGTTGACTTTAACATATATTAAAATCTAGATTTTAATCTCTACCAAACAGGAGACTAAGAATTTACACAAAATTTTAATATGTTGTTAAAATTAAATTAAATGAAAATGTTAGAGTAAAATGAAATGAGAAAAACTATCAAATTCACAAAAGCAATAATTTATTTTTGGCTTAAGTTTTTTTTTCTACGTTTATTTTCGAGTAGCAATGTTTATATATTTTGAATTTGTAATCCAGAAACTTAGGAATCAGTTTTACAGCTATGTAACTAGATCTGCTTTATGGTCTATAAATTGTATTGCTAATTATCAGTAAAAGTTCATCTTTCTCTATGATTTTTTTAAATTTTAAATTTTTATTTCTAATCTCAATGTGTTCCTATGATTTTTTTAAATTTTAAATTTTTATTTCTAATCACAATGGGTTCGTTAAGCACTACTAAATTGCACAATTAACGAAATTTCTTTTACTTTATTGGCTATTTTCGTTGCGGAACATTCTGTCTTTTAAGTATTATTTTACATTTTGGGAAGGGATTCGGTGCTTGGGGTTTCCAGATATGGATATGCATAGAAGTTGGTTCTTAATTTTAGGCACAGGCTTTATAAAAGAAAAGGTTTGAATACCCTTCTCATGCTACTTGGATTTGCATTTTTTTCTTATCCCCAGAAGACAAAATCTTGACTTGATTGTAGTCTTTAACATGCCAAAAATCTTGAAAATTCTGTCGAATGCCTCCGGCAAGTGGATGTGAAATGGAGTCTATTTTTACAAATTCTACTCCATTTACTTGGATTTGCAATTTTTTCTTATCCACAGAAGACAAAATCTTGACTCAATTGTGAAGTCCTCAACACGCCAAAAATTTTGAAAATTCTGTCAAATACCTCCTGCAAGTGGACGTGAAATTCTGCCCTTATATATATATATATATATATATATA
>NC_036245.1:4112721-4114722 GCF_002742605.1 Olea europaea var. sylvestris | reverse complement strand
AAAAAAAAAACCGATGAAATGTGTAGTTCAAAAGTAGTAAATCCCATAAAATATGTTGTTTAAATTAATTGTTGACTTTAACTTACATTAAATCTAAATTTATTCTCCACCAAATAGGAACTAAGACTATATACAACAATTTAATATGTTATTAAAATTAAATTAAATGAAAATGTTAGAGTAAAGTGAAATGAGAAAAACTATCAAATTCACGCGAGCAATACAACAAATTTTATTTTTTTTACATTTATTTTCACATGGAAATATTTATATATTTTGAATTTGTAATCCTAAAACTTAGGGATCAGTTTTACAGCTATGTAGATCTACCCTGTGGTCTATAAATTGTATTGCTAATTATCAGTAAAAGTTCATCTTTCTTTATGTATTCTTTTTTCTTCTCTCTTTTTTCGTTAAGCAATACTAAATTGCGCAATTAACGAAATTTCTTTTACTTTCCTAACTATGTTCATTATTGAACATTATATCCTTTTTTAAAGTATTATTTTACATTTTGGGAAGGGATTCTATGCTTGGGGTTTTCAAATATGGATATGCATAGAAGTTGGTTCTAAATTTTTGGCACATGTTTTATTAAAGAAAAGGATTGAATGCCCATCTCATGCTACTTGGATTTGCGTTTTTCTTATCCCCCATGACAAAATCTTGACTCAATTGCGAAGTCTTACACGCCAAAAATCTTGAAAATGTTGTCGAATGCCTCTGGCAAGTGGAGGTGAAATTCTACCCCATTTTATACAGAGTTTCTTTTTACAAATTCTACTCCATTTTAGAAGACTCAATTGTCGGTTGAGACTCGACCCAACCAATGTTTGAACCTCAAATTTTATTAATATTATCATTATTACTTCAAAACTGGTTTTTAATAACGCATTCTCCCATAAAATAATTTTATACACAAATTCAAAATTTTTTTTCTAACTTTTAATTATATATTTTCTAGAAAGTTACTATTCCGAAACACATTTCTGCCCAAAAAAAATCTCAAACTGAGATTATTGTTTTAATGCAGATAGGATATGTTTTCCAAGAATTGCAATGGGAATATTCTATAAAGACCAAAAAAAGGCGGTTGCTAATTAAAAAAGAGAAAAATAAAGCTCCAATTTGGTTTAGATATAAATTACATTTTTAATAGATTTTGATGAAATTGATGAATAGTGCAGTTGAAAAGTTGGAATTTCCAGCTATCGATATGCATAGAAGTTGGTTCTTAATTTTAAGCACAGGTTTTATAAAAGAAAAGGGTTGAACTCGTGCTACTTGGTTTTTCATTTTTTCTTATCCCCAAAAAACAAATCTTTACTCAATTCTGTAGTCTTTAACATGCCAAAAATCTTGAAAATTCTGTTGAATGCCTTAGGCAAGTGGATGTTAAATTCTACACCATTTTAGAAAACTCAATTGTGGATTGAGACTTGACTTAACCCATGTTTGAGCCTCATTTTTTTTCAAAACTCATTAATAATGCATTCCTAACGATGCAAGGAATAGCTATCGTTTTGTGCCCAAGTCTCATAGGGAAACTAAAAAATGTACAAGAAGGCTTTGCCACTTGACTCACTCCAAAAAGAAAGATTGAGGGGGTCCTCATAAAATAATTGTATATTTTATATGCAAATTCTAAATTTTTTTCGAATTTTTAATTATATATTCTCTAAAAATATTACTATTCTGAAACACTTAAAAAATCTCAAACGAGGCCTATGGTTCTGATGCAGATCCATTTTCCAAGAATTGCAATGGGAATATTCTGTATAGACCAAAAAAACGGCAGTTGCTAATTAAAAAAGAGAAAATTGAAGCTCTAATTTGGTTTAGATATAAATTAGATTTTTAATAGGTTTTCATAAAATTAATGAATTATATGGTCGAAAAGTTGTGGTATCATGTGTCATTAAAAAGGGATTTTTGGGAAAATCAAATTTTGAAATATAAGTGCCAAACTGGGTGAAGTATAAAGATTCAATTCAACTTTAG
>NC_036245.1:4044535-4112388 GCF_002742605.1 Olea europaea var. sylvestris | reverse complement strand
GGAAGATTATTCCTCCTTCCGTGGAGTTTGGAGAGGGTTATGATGAGGATCTTCCAAAACTTTTCTACCTTCCTTAACGCGATCACCTAAGAATGTATCAAGTCCTATAATATTGCTTAGCCTTGACAATTAAATCTAAATTACTTTCTTCCTTCACAATTTAAATTTGAATATAAGTAAATAAATTACTCTATTAGTTGTTTTCAGTTCAAGTTTACTATCTCTTCTAGAAATATTTCAATGTCTAAGCTTTATCAACAAAATAAGAGTTAATTTCCTAAATAGTCACCGAACTTTGCAAAAAGTTCTTAGGGGGTTCACTAAACTAGTAATGTAGGGTGTCCCAATTTTCTAAGTTGAGTGACCCCTAGGAACTTTATGAAATGTTCAGTGATTATTTAAGAAAATTTTGAAATTCGGTGACCTCCTGGGAACTTTTGGAAAAGTTCAGTGACTATATGTAGAGATCGAGAAAAAAAAATCTTGTGTCTGTTGGGTTTTTTGATACCCAATAAATCCTGGACTATGATGTTAACGTGGGTAAATATTATTTCATAGGCATAGGCTGATGAATGAAATAAGTCCAACAACCAAGTTCATAAGCTACACCCGGCCCAATTGTCTTCCCTTATGGATGACTTGAATCTTAGCCCGTTTATCCCTTTAATGGCCCAACTTAAAACCTAACCCTAAAGTATATATTTAACTATAACCCTAGCCACTTTCTAATGATGATTGTGTGATTTTGAGGGAAGAAATAGTGAATCCCGGCTGTCCCCCTTTGTGTGAGAAAAAAGGTGTCCAGAAGTGTCCAGAACGCTTGTATAACGTGTGCAATTGGTGGTTCCTTCATAGTATACCTTTGTGGCCATAAATCATCATCCTTTCTTGTTCTATATGGGTAAGATTGCATAGCAACCAAGGTGAATCAATTGGTTGTGGTTTGAAGCCGATTGGACTGGTTGTTGGTTGAGAAAGGTGCGCTGAACTGAGCCAAAAAATCACCGATTTGAAGATCTTTCAAGAGAGCTTCTGCAACAATTTGTATCAGAGCTTCAAGGTGAAGGTTTTGGCTCGTGAAATCTACCAGAAATCGTCCAGAAAATCGGCAGAAACGTAGCAGAAATTAGATCGAAAAATTGCCCAGAAAACTGTTAAAAATCAGCCCCTGTTTTGGTGTTTTCTGACCAATCTAGAAGGATTTCGGAGAAACAGAGACCGCTGGTGTAACATCCAGGTGGTGGCAATCAAGGCGGTCAGGCGCGTGTGGATGTCGGCGACGCGTGGTAGAGGCGCGTGGAGGCCACGTGCAGAGACTTGGTCGGCGCATGCGGGGACGTGGAGTGTTTTTTTGGCGACGGTCCCTTAGACAGTTTGTTCCTCATATTATTTCTGACATTTTTCGTGTTGAACATTTTCTGTTTCAGGGTACGCAGAAGAATCTAGATAGCGTTGTTCTTTGGGAGTTCGGGACTCGATCGTGATTTCTTGATTGCCACAGTTTTTAGAGACTTTAGGACGAATAGTGGTAGTCCTAAAGTAGTGAATTCGTATGTCTCGATATTTACGGACCTTCAGACGTGATCTGCTCGGTTTCGTATTCTTTGCTTTTTTATTATTGTAGTTAAAATTAATGTGTAGGTTAATTATTTATTTTTCGCATTAGAAGTCATCGTGTGGGGGTGACGTTAGGTTTGGGGTAACCATTATCTGTTGTTAGACCTAGGAATTACATGTTAATTAATTATCTTAAATTCTATGTGAATTTGTCACCAATTTTTTCTACACTGATAGGATTGTATGTGACCTTAGGAAAGTTTACTTGACTATTCTGTGTGAATTATATGTCAATACTTTGCTTGTGGTTATTATTTGGTAGAGTTGGCATGTATAGGTCTAAGGCAAGTGCGAAAAATAAAAATATGTTTTAACTGTGGTAGACATAGTTGAAAAAGATTGTTCTAAGATGATAATAAAAGGAAAGATGAGAATAGAGACGAGGCGAATGTGACTAGGGTCGAGTAGTGATCCTAGTGATGTTTATTGAGAGAATAAACTTGGTTACTGCATTGCATCTGTGTGTAATTTTTTCTGCATGTATCTGGTCACTTAATTCTGTTGCAATGTTGATATTACACTTTCAATATATTTGATGTGTGCAATTGCATGAATAAGAGTGACTTATTACTTTGTGTAATATGTTTACATGCATAGTGGATCAAGTTTTGTGGCATACTCTATTTGCTCTGTGAGTGGTGTGAGAGTGTGGTAGTGAGAAGAAAGTTGGGCAGCCGTTTCTCTCATTTATCTTTGTGAGCTTGTGTGATTTGTGAGATTATGTGAGGCAGCCATGTTAGGGTTACCTTGTTTATCTTTGTGAGCCTCCTTTGTGAGTGTTGTGAAGTAACCGACTCTTTCTTCAATTTTTCTTTGTGAGTGTCACCTTCTCCATTTTCTTTGTGGATTTTTTGGACTTTCGGTGATTGGAGTAACCTTTGTAGTCATCGAAAGGTGTTGATTTGCCATAGTGTGTTTGAGATGCATTAGCAGTGTGCTGTGTGTCTTTTGGTAAGGTGGAGTATAGATGCCTAGGGGTATATGGTGGCTTGTACCGGAGATGTGGAGTGTGACATTTGGATCATGAGTGGAGATGTCATCAAATATCTAGAATCCTTTATCTGGAAAAGGACCCTGATCAGGTGGAGTGTTAGAGAGGCACTTCTATCACTTCTGTTAGGTGGAGACCCATTATCCACGTAAGTTGGAAGAAGTGATGTGGAGATAGAGGATTATCCCCTGGACTGAGGATCTATTATGACTTACCAGTTAGACATGACTTGAGCGATCTGTCTAGTGAGCATGTGGACGATGAGAGGAGATATGTGTTCTCGAGGTGTGAGCAACATGGAATGGGATATGATAAGTGTGGTGAGATCTTTTCTAAGGGTCATTTATGCATGTGTTGCATATGTAGTTGACCGTGGTTTGATTGACTTGGTGTTAATCTATGGTTCTATGTGAACATGTTTCTGAAAAGATCTCTGTGTATGATCCTATATTATATGGTCATCGCACGTGTATTTGCTCTTGATTGTTTATTGTTAAATATTTGCTTCTACTTCGGTGTTATTGACCTTAGCCCCAGTGAGTACATGGAGCAGGTATGGTATGTGCTTCAAGTTGGAAACACGAAGTAAGGTCTGTGATCCAATTTTATTGGCTACCTTGATTATGCAAATTGCTTACAGATTTAATGGGCATCAAGGTGGAGATTTGTTGGGTTTTTTGATACCTAATAAATCCCGGGCTATGATGTTAACGTGGGTTAATATTAATTCATAGGCATAGGCCGATGAATGAAATAAGTCCAACAACCAAGTCCATGAGCTACACCCAGCCCAATTGTGTTCCCTTATGGATGACTTGAATCTTGGTCCGTTTACCCCTTTAATGGCCCAACTTAAAGCCTAACCCTATAGTATATATTTGGCTATAACCCTAGCCACTTTCTAATGATGATTGTGTGATTTTGAGAGAAGAAATAGTGAATCCCAGCTGTCCCCCTTTATGTGAGAAAAAAGGTGTCCAGAAGTATCCAGAATGCTTGTATAACGTGTGCGATTGGTGGTTCTTTCATAGTATACCTTTGTGGTGTCTTCTCCTAGCCTTTGTGGCCATAAATCATCATCCTTTCTTGTCCTACATGGATAAGATGGTATAGCAACCAAGGTGAATCAATTGGTTGTGGTTTGGAGCTGATTGGACTGGTTGTTGGTTGAGAAAGGTGCGTTGGACTGAGCTCGAAAATCACCGATTTGAAGATCTTTCAAGAGAGCTTCCACAATAGTGTCGTTTTTAAAATAAAATTTTCTAGTAGGACTTGAAAATAATTTGAATTATATTTATTATGTCGGCACCCTAACTTAATATTGATCATTTATTAAATAAAATAGTCCATTTTTGGATTTGTCATCATGTTAAAAGTCCGAAGGTTGAAGTGGTAAACTTGACCCGCTTACCTTGCCGATAAGTACTTTTAGAATTTAACGTAAACTATTAGGGATGGATATTTAAGTATTTTAAAATTTGATAAAGTATATTAAATATTATACTCATTTTGTAGCTCATATTAAATAAAATAATTTGGGCTCAAGAAAAAAATGATTTTGAACAATCTATATCCAAGTTATCTCGATATGAAAATAAAAAGTAATCTAAAATTTATATTTTATTAATATAAAAATAATAAAATAATAATAAGAAAATATTTCATTTGAATTCCATAGTCAATAACGTGTTTACTTCATAATTTATTTAAAAATAAATAAATAAATTCCTTTTAACCCTTGGTGATTAATTCCAATTGCCATGAAACTCTTGCCTTTTCATTAGAAAGTAACCTACACTATTATAACTCAACCATTATGCACAAAATTAATATCCTACTCACCATTTGTTTTTACTCCCATTTGGTTACTGCAATTGACATCATTCTTTTGTGTTTGAAAAACAATTTCACAACTCCATTTTTGTACAAAATAAACGTGAACTACATTATCATCTTGCATTTGAAAAACAAAGTCTCCGAAAACCTCTTAAGTCACATTTTCTCTCCTAAACTATTATACTCTTACGTAAAATTATTTTTCCCTTCTTCCATAGAACCAAGGGACCTTTAAATCTGAAAATTTCTGAAGAAAAGGCTAATGTGCACTGCATTTTATTTCTTGTTGGACAGGGAAGGATATTCAAACTCCAAGTATTTGAGGTAGGGATGTTCTTGGTACTTTTGTTTTTGTTTTGCATCAAATGTATTATTGTGCCACTCATGAAGGAGGCACCATTTGGTGGCTCAAATAAGAGTAAGAGATTCAAGGTGACAAAGAAAGCACCGTTTGGTGGTTCAAACTAGAGAAAGAGATTGACGATGACATAAAAGACCAAAGTTTGCTCTCTGAAAACATATATGTATTTTACCATTTACTCTAGTGCCTTCCTACTGAGTATTACCTGTAGTACTCACCACCCCCCCCCCCCCACAATAATCTCACAGGTCGATTCAAGGCATGGCGGCGGTTTGGCATAGTGGCAAGTGCTCAGTGATTTGAAAAGTTTTCAACTTTCTAGTAAAATTTCCAATTGGTGTAAATATAATATGAATGACTAGATGGCACTTTCAGACACAGTTAAACATCTATTTCATCTAGTTTTATATGCATTTCATGTCAATCATAATTTGGAAATGTTGGAATGACTACACCTGAAGTTTATTTATTGCTGAACTTAAAATTCAGATTCTGTCTTTCTGATTGAAAATGGCATAAGTTGGGCAATGGTGCACATTTTAGAATGAAATTAGTGGCGTTTGAAAGATCCATGAGTCTTCTAATAGTATCCTTTTGAATCAACTTAAAATATTATCCAGAGATAAAGTTAAGCCCGTTTTAGTAAACTGAATTGTGTAGAATCCGAGTTTTCTGTCCAGCATATTTGAGCTATACTTTCGTGCTTCAAACGTTATCGTCAAGACACCAAATTTTTATATGTGCTACATATATGACTGCTTTAGCTGCAGTAAAAATTTCAAAATTTTTAGTAGACATTGGCTAGATCAAACGTATTTTCGTTCCGCTGTTGTTCAACCCGTATTTGCTTAATTGCCTCCAACACTTTTAAAAAATCAAATTTTGCCATAATTGCCCAAGTTTATATGAATAACTACCTCCCATTACATTCTCATATGTTTTGAAAAGAAATAAAACCAAAAACTTTGTAATTTACAAAATATTTTGGTCAACATCAAAGGGGTTGAACCAAAGAAAGATAAATTGTTTTTAACGTTTCGGGTTCCGAGAATTCAAGGCATTACAACATGGTATCAAAGAATGGTTTTGCTTCCTGCATTAAAAACTATTCTTTGATGTTGTGTCATATATATAACGTTGATCAAAATTTTAATGAGGATTCTGAGCACTACGCCTGCTAAAACCGCGCTATGCCAATTTTCGGATGAAGAAAGTTTTATAAATATGCTTGTACTTATGTGATATGCATGAGAAAGTTTATTTGTGATGCTATATTTGAAATATTTTAAGCATATGTTGGAGTTTGAATGCTTTTGTTGATAACCATTTTGTACCAAGTATTTTGAGAACGTGACAAGATTAAATGTTTGTTTAAGTTCTCGAGAATTAACTAAGACATATTAGATGCCCACTTATTGGACTTTGAATAATTGGTATGACTCCGATGGTACGGATTAAGAAAACTTGTAGGAAGATGAGTTCATTGATGCCTCGTTAATACGAGATCTTGAGGCAATATGAAGAGTATCGGTGGAATCCAATACACCACATGGGCCTACATATTTGGGAGATGTTAGTAAGATGGAGGGAGGTGAGACAACTAGGCCATATAGTCACTGGTCATCGAGCCACCCGCCTTCTTATTGAGACCTTACCAGAAGAGTGGCTAGAGGTGGCCAAATCGATTTATAATTATTTATGGGAGGTTGCTGTGCCTACCTTACCTCGAGAGATTGATTATGAGGCCTTCTACGTAGAGCTAATTGAGCAGTGGAGCTGGCCCGACTTGCAATCCCCGAGGATGATAGTGTACCTACCAAGATGCACATTCGTGAAGATACGCCTCCACCTATTTTCGGATGATGAGGCTTAGTTTCTAAGAAACCTAGGATTCATGGAGGTTGGATTGATGATGATGATGGCAATAATGAATAAAGTAGTGAATTTTAGTAGTTTTAAATTGGTTCAATTGTTGTTGATGTTTAGTAGGAGTTCTTTTATGATTCGGTGGACTAGTGCTAGATGCCCTTTTAATATTTCGTGTTCCTCCTGAAGGATTCTTATGAGATAATAGCTATAAATCCTTTTTTCTATGCTACACAAATATCATTGACTCATCTAAATGAGATTGCAATTATTCTGATATGTAGGAATATGGCACGAGTGAGGACAATTAGGGAGTTAAGGCAGGAGATTGATGAGTTGAAACAGGCCTTTGCTGCTAAGGCTACACCTTCAGCTCCTCAAGCTCCACTAGTCCCCCAAGTACCACCAGTGCCACCAATATACTCGATGGCACCGCCTATTCCGATAGTGGAACAATTTCGTAGATATTGACCTCCTACTTTTGATGGTGTGAAGGATACACTTGCAGTTGATGAGTGGTTACATACAATTGAGAAAATCTTCTGGCATATCTCTTGTCCAGAAAATCAAAAGGTATTATGTGCAGAGTTTATGCTAATTGGAAGAGCAGGCCATTGGTGGGAATCCGCCTCACGTACTCGCACCGAGGAGGAATAACGTAACCTAACTTGGGATCAGTTCAAGGTGGAGCTAACAGAAAAGTTTTTTTCACGAGCTATGAGAGACCACAAGTAGACAAAATTCTTAAGATGGTACAGGGAGACATTGAACTTTCTATGTATGAGAGCAAATTAGAGGAATTGTCCCGATATGATCCACATCTTGTAAGTACCGAGCTCATGAAAGCAAAACGTTACGAGAAGGGCCTACAGCCAGAGATCAGGCAAATTGTGAGTTCAAATGATCTCACCAGTTATCATGTATAAAGATAGCGATGGATGACCAACTGGTCCTAATGCTAGTCTATTCGTACCTAAAATAGGATCTAGTGTTATAATATTTGCACCACTCCAAAAGATCTTTTGGAAAGATGTGACTGAATTTGAAAAATCCCTTATTTATGACAAAGTGGAGGTAACATTGTTGTTTAACTTGTTTTGTTTCTTGTCCTAGTAGAACTTGTACGCATCTTTTTATTTCTTTAAACATGTCATTGCTGAAGAAAGGAAAAAGTTAATAACAAGTTAGCATACCAGGTATCAAATTGAAAGGTTCTCTAAACGATTAGAAGTCAATATCTTAATTTAAAATAGTGGATGTTTGCAAATGTTCATTGACATGTATACATATCTTGAATGATTTGAATTGCTGGCATTTTGATTTTGGTTTCTTGGAGTAGCAACTTCATATTCCAATATATTTGTGTGAATTTTGTGCTCTTCATTGTGTTTTCACTCATGGTATGTTGCTATGTATAGGCTATTTTTGATGTACAAAATGATAAATATGCAACTCTCAAAGAATTCATGGAGAAATCAATGGCCACTTCCTTTAAGGAGTTTCGATATGAGATGTACACGCATTACAAGGCATTTCTAGACCAACCAATGGCTCATAGAAAAGCTAATATGCCTAAAGAAATCCGACATCAGTATGATTGGGATTGTTTGTGTGACTATTGGGAAAGTGACGGGTTTCAGATGCATTTATATATAGTATAAATCCCGTTTATGTTCATATTTAGTTCATTGACTATTTTTGTTATGTTAATTGGACATTAGAGAAAAAAATCCAATGTAGCAGATGACAATGGATCCTGACAAGAATTTACCCATTTTTCTGGTTCTCGATCATTTATTCAATGTTGGGATATGGGGGTAAGTAAGAAACAATTTCAATTCAATTCAATTTTATTGTTATATCTTCTAATAGGATAATGGAATTGGACAACCAGACAGAATTCAGCTATGGAAGAACACACATTACAAGGATACAAAAGGCTGGATCCATCATGTGCCTGTGGAGATATATGTAATAAACAAATACTATAAGTCTTGAAGTTTGTTATTACTTAGTGAAATAAATATTTTATGACCTTATTTGTGTTAATACTTTTATTGTCATCTAGAAAGAGATGGTAGACATACAAACAACACAATAGGCACATGCTGTGGGAGAGGAGTGTGAGAGCCAAAGAGTACAGCTCACTACTAATGACATAGCGACTCACATCCTTGGAGCTACTTCTTGCTACTATAAGGGTTTGGGCAGGGGTCCAAAGATTCCACATGCTATATCTCGTACAGACACGAATCAACGAGAGAATGCTGAGCTTTGCCAAGTTGTGCATAATTTGCAAAGCCAAAATGAGCGTATTCTCGCCTTGTTAGAAGAGATTATGCCCGGTGCCACCGCTAGAATAGGCAGCCCTAGAGTTCCTACTACTCCTCATTCGCCATAGTCACTCGATCACGAGTCATATTATGATCATTAATTTAAAGCTATTTTATTCCATTTACATGGTTTTATGTTTTGATGGTTAATACTCCATTATTAAGTATGCTATTATTTTGGATTAAGCTAGTCTTCTCTTATTTTGGAATTTGACTAGGTTTTTTATTTTGAAATCTACTATAGTTTGGGCATGTAACGTAGTTACTTATTCTGAAATTGGAATTGACTGGTAAAGATATGATATAGTATTTTGCCTTGTAATTGTTTTTCTACAGGCTTTTTATTGTGATTATTGTTTTGCGATTTCTGATATTTCTTGAATTTGAACTTTTATTGGTACGTTGTGTTCAAGCTGGCTTTTCAACCTTTTTTATAACTTTGATGTCGGATAGGGTTGTAAAAAAATAAAATAAATCACAATTGTCAAGTGAAACCATAGTCGGGAAAACCAGATCCCAACCAATTTCATTTGATCTCTTCGTCAGTAAATTTCACTTGATTGTTTGGTCAACAAATTTATATTATTCCTGACCAATTGCTATGGTCAGTCTATGTTTACTACCACTAGTCATGACTTGTTTATTACTGACTACTTTAGACATTTTCCGACCAAAATCATGGTCAAGAAAAAGGTTTATAAATACCAACCAACAATTTTTTTGATCAGTAAAAGTTGCTCTTTCCCGACTAAATTATATTTTGGCAAGTAAAAACCTTCCCTGGCTGCCTTCTGGTGACCAGCTACCAACCAAAACTTTCCGGACAGTAATTTGATTTACCGACTAATATTGGGCTTTCAATAACCAATTTCTTGGTCGGAAAAACTCATATTTCTTGTAGTGCCTATAGCTCAGTTTCCTTCCCTAATGAATGTGATTCTCTTCAAAACTCTCTATTTTCGGCTCTTGCCATTAGCTCAAGTTCTCTATATTGAGGCTCATGCTATTCACATATTCTATGATTATAAATTCAAAACAATATTGTGAATTTGGTTCATTGTCACTTAGTTCCATTGTGTTAATTTGATTGGCTATTATTTAGAATAGTGTAGTAAAATCAAATTTTAGATGGCTTCCTTTACCAAATTCACGTACTTTTTTGAAATCCAATGACTAAGAAAAGAAAATTGAATTCACGTGAAAACATCAATAATTCGTTTTAATATAGATCACTATTCTTAATTGTGGTTTTATTTTAAGTCAAGTTAGACGGATTTGTACATTCGAATATGGTACATTTGAGGTGGACCCTTTGTTGTGCAAACTTAGAATGTGTATTGCAAATGTCCTTAATTGGGTATAGAACCTTGGTTGACAAACATGCGATCCACAGTCTTCAGTAAGCGATTAGGTCATGTGGATAAGAATGCAACATATACCATTCGTTGATGATAATGTTTTAGTCGACTAGATTCAATTTGAATCAAGCATCCAAATATTTTATGTTAGATAAATAAAGTCAGTATAAGAAACCACACTCTCAAAATAATATGAATAAGATATTAGTAGGGTCAGTATAGAGGATTATAATGTCTCTAAAGCAGTACTTCATTTTTACCATGGGTAATTTATGTTGAAACAGCATTTTTATTTTCTGTTATCACTTATTAATTACAGTAAAGAAAGCCCTTAATCTTTTATTACTGGCGCACATAGGTCCCTACATTATTTCATAGCAATCTTATTCTTAATCTTTCATTAATTAGCACATTTTGTCATTGAAAATTGTTTATATATAGTATTCTAATAGTTTGCTTTAATTTTTTTATTTATTGTTTTTTCTCTTATTTAAAATTATGAGAGGCAATAAAGTATTTTTACACCATTTAACGGACTTTTTGAGCAGAATATGTTATGAGGACAAAATGTGCTAATTAATTAAAGGTTAATATTAAAATGTGATGAAAAATGTTTAGGACTTAAGTATGATAATAAGCAAAGAATAATTTTTAATAAGATTAAGAAGTGGTGCAATGGCATGACAATATAACTACCTTAACAAGAAAAATGGAAGGACTTCCTTAAAAAGAAAAAAAGAGAAATAAAAGTCAATAAAGAGTACATTGATGAATAATGCTATGCTATAATCCATCCCCACCACAACTTCCTTGAGCAACCCAACCACATTCCCGCTCCCCTTTTGCCAAACTAAATCACATTATTGCAGTATTACTTATTGGAAAAATGATTGTTTTTTCTTTTTTTTTTTTTTGGGTATAATTTTGAGTGTGACTCATTTATATTCTTTGGAAGATCAAAGTAGATTTGTGTTTTTATCCGCAAAAACATATATTTACTAATCAGAATGATACTCATGTGAATGATAAATTGAAGATCAATTTATACTCACTGGAAGTCGTTGTTATACGGAAAGAAAAATTATAGTTTGTCTCGTATAGGAAAGATGAAAAAGCATTTGAACTCATGTGCAAATGTCACATGCGTACTCGAATGACAAACTGAAATTTGGTCTCAGTAGGATCCATGCTTTCTATTTATTTTTATTTATTTTTAACTACCTTCCATAGTTTTCAGCTCTTAATACTTCAGTGGTTTGTTGCTTATGTTAACATGGGTGTTATTTGTTAGATTAATGATAAATTAATGGTATAATAAGTCACTCATTACAGACTTTAAGAGTGGTCATTTTTATTGGTTCCATACACAAATTTCTTTATTCCAAAATATATTCCTTATTCGTTTCATGTGTCCATATCCAAGTCTTGATGATAATGTTCAAATAAAATCAGTACTGGTTTGTCAATTGTATTGGGAGTCAACAAAACCTCAAACACTTATAGTGAGATGGTGAATCATTTTAAGGATATAAATTGTGTTTTCACATGCATCAATTGGCTATTTTGTTATGCTATTTAGTTGTGATTTTTTTTTTTCAATTTAGATTTTTGTTTGTTATTTCTCTAATATATTATATTCTATTATAATTTTACTGAAAATCTTAAAATGATGGGAAAATAAAAAATCAGTTTTATTTTGTTTGCACTGGGAATTTAATAGTTGTTTGGTGTTTCAGAAATGGTAACCAGATTAACCAATATGGATATGGTTACTGAAAAACAAACTGTCGTCTCAATTGTCAAGTCACATTGTGATTCTGACGGTAGTTCAACTGCCAAGTTAATGGCTCGAAACAATTGGCCTAGTTTAACGGTTCCTGTTATAGATAGAAATTCAATGAGTTGAATTTCAAAAAATGACAATAGAGGATGCTATTTTATTTCACCTCCTTGAATCTTGCAAGATTCTTGACCGAGGATGCTCTAAAACTCAAAGAGGGTGAGAGAGATATACAAACTATCAGCTCAGTTGATGTTCTCCCAAGCCCAGATCCAAGTGGTCCATATTTATTTTTATTTTTATTTTTTTGATTGAGCCCATTTCAATTCAGCTGCCAGCCCATGTCCTTCCAGCTACCGGCCTAAACCCACGCTTCATTCTTCTTCCTCTTCGATCTGTTAGACTATCTCGGTCAATAGATGATAGAAGCCATTTAGCCAGCGGTCCATAGCCAATGCCCAGCAGTATGTACTTTCGATTTTGCCATTTTTAAGTTTAGTTTCTTGCATTTTGTAGCTTAGACCATTTTTTATATATTTTTTTAGTACTTAATATCATATCATATGGATTATTAATATTTGAGACTGGGTTGTGTTTGAGAAATAGAATAAAAATTTTCTTGGAGTCTGTATGGATGATTTTTATGTTAAATTTGTGTATAAAATAATACATTAATACCTATGACCTATCCCTAAACTTATGTTGGCTTACTGGTTTTTTTTTATTTTTTATTATTATTATTTTTGTATGAACTAAGAAGAGATGAATGTCCATTGCCCATTGTTTTTACTTGAATGTCCATGACAAGTTTAAATGTTATGTGATTGATTGATTATTTTGCTGTCGATTTAATTTTTTAAACACTTTGAGGCTTTGCCAAGTCCAATTGTGCAATACTCCATATTCGAGAATTTTTAGAACAAGTTAAGGATATGCAAGTCACTTAAAAAATAAAGAGAAAAAATTGAGAGAAATGTGGAAAGATTCAGAACTGTTGCTCCATTAGTGACTGGTCGAATTCTCTCTATTTTTCTGAGATTATTGAGTATTTTTTGTCACGGCTTTATAATTCTATATGCAATTGAAGTGTATGACATGCTATGACTAAACCAATAAAGTTGGGTCAATTTTTAAATAAATTAGACAATCTCCTTAAGATCCCATTTATGTAAGGTCCTCCAATATTAGAAAAATTGTTTTCAAATAGTTTATACCATTGGAATTTTCAAGACTAATTTTCCCTTCCCTAATAATTAAACACGCTCATTTTAGTGAACTAAATTTATAGACCTAATTTTTGATGCAAAACTAGGTCATGAAAATAAAAATATGATAAATGATAAAAGTTCGCAAGAGCTTGGTGTTCAGCCATGGTTAAGTTTCTTGACGAAATTGAAATTTGAGGTTTGTAATTTAGTGATCAATTCAAAACTCTAGTTTAGAGGGAGTAGATTTTGAGGTTTTGCCAAGTACGTAACATTTTTGTTGACCTGTGGAGTCATGGACATTCAATTTCAATACTTGAATAAATGTTTTCTATTATGTGGGAGATTAATGCAATAATTTTTATCATTTTATGCAACTCCGTTTGATGACCTTATTTTTCTTAAGTTACAATATGAATTAAAAGAGTGGACTAAAAAGTTCATCCTAAATTCTAATGCTGAATTCATCTTCATTGTCATTTGTCAGCAGGCTTAATTGTCAAGTGTCAACAGGCTTAACTCCAGAAACACGTAGGAAAAGCAAAAGTTTCAATACACCCTAGTAAGTAAATGTCCCCATCCCTCTAGTTATTGCCTTGCTGGCAAAATATTGAATTAAATGTTGTCGCCTATTTGTCTATGTTGCTTTGTAGGCATAATGATTGTTGTTATTGCCTTGTTGGCCTAATGAATTATTTTTCTTGCCTTGTCAACTTAGTAAATTATATTTTGATTGTCGTTAGAGCAATATCGTTGATTGATTTTCCTTTTTTTTAACTTTTTTTTTTGCGATTTTAAGAAATTGAAAATGGAAGGTCAACCACCTCTCAAGAAGAATAAGAACTTGTTTTCCTTCTTCCAAAGGGTAGATCGACCTACTGAAAGCACAACTTTTGATGGACTATCTGAAGATCAACCTTTCCACTAGAAATCGAACGACATTCATCCTCAAATATTAGCATTGAATGAGAACTGGGAAGAAGAAAGTAAATACTTGAATTTCCTTTTCATCTATGAGATGATATTAGAGTGGCATATCTAAAGGTTGGGCTTTATCAACCAAAACTTATTGACTATCAGAAGACACAAGGAAAATCTCAATCTCGTCGCTTTCAGGCAAAATGGTTTAACTAGTTTCCTTGGCTAGAGTATTCACCTATAATAGATAGGGCATATTGTTTTTATTGATATTGTTTTCGAAATGATAGAAATCCCTCCAATTGTTCGACACTGGTAACTTCTGGATATAACCAATGAAAAAGGGTTAATGATGGATCAAAATGTATGTTTCTTACACATTTGCGATCATCAGATCACATTATGTGTGAGAGAAGAGCTAAAGATTTAATGAAGCCATCTCAACATACTATTAAAGTGATGTATATTGTGTCGAATTCAGAAGTTGAGAAACGTTGTTTACGTTTAAAGACATCAATTTGAAGTGCTCGATAACTAGAATTCAAAGTTGTTCTTTCAAAGGTCATGATCTTCATTGAATCGCGGAAATTTTATTGAAAGATAAAAAATTTGGAAGAAATGAATACAGAAATTGACCAAGTTGTTTTGAAGAATGCTCCAAAGAATGCCCAATACATTGCTCCGAGTATTCAAAAAGAAATCTTACACATAATGGTGAATACAGTAAGAACGATGATTCATGAAGAAATTGGGGATGGATTGTAGAAGCCCGAGAAATAAAGTGAAATTAGGCTATTATTTTGTGATCATCTAGCACCACGAGCCTAACCCATTTAAGAAACAAACTATGGAAGCTCAACCTATTTAAGATTATGAAAGCCCAAGCAATAAGCTAATTAAAAGCCAACAATTTAAGAGATTCAGTTTAAGTAAGTTTGATTAAAAAGATTTAATGAATAATATGGTTTCCACAGTGGTCATCTACATGGTATTTCATACAGGCTACCCAAGTTCGAATCAACATGTAGATGTTTTTATAAAACTTTTTATGAGTTAATTTTTTTTATGGCTTAAAAACTCTTCAAATTCTTTTTTTATGGCTTAAAAACTCTTCAAATTCATAGTTAAAGATCCAATTTAACAAACTTAATGAAAATACAACTCCCTCATTTAGTTTTTCATTAAAAATGAAGGTTACAAGAAGTGAAAGATAACTTTTTCACTACACCCCTCCTCAAATCCGAATTTACTCTTATTTTCTCTCAAAAAATTATATTTCAATGTTAAGTTAAGCTTAAGGGAATAAAAAGGGTGAGAAGAAGAAAGGCTTTCTGCACATTTGGTTCTTCTGTATCCAAGAAAATTCAAGGTAGGTAGAGGAGCAAGTGATTATTTCGTTTTCAAATTATGATTTTACGATAAATGTTTGAAAAAAATGGTATATCCAGGTATGGTGCTTTGGCATTACAACTGTTTAAATGATCATTCACTAGCTCTACGTGTTATGATAATGCTATAGTAATTGGATTTTGCCGAAAATCCTTATATGTGTTACTGTATGAATCTACAGTTCAAAATTTTTAATTTGATAACAAAATGCACCAATGATATCTATTGAGTCTCAAACTCATGGGTTAATTCCCTTTTCTAGATGTTGAATGGATTTTTTTGGGGGCGTGGATGATGGGTAGAGGATGATACAACACGCTATGGAGAAAGCCGGTGATTTAATAATTTTAATTCAATCATGAAATGTTTATGTTTGTTTCTTTTTAAATGGATTTCTATGGACGTCATGTGTGGAACTATTCTAAGAATATTTTTTCATGAATAATTTATGTTTAAAAGTAGATATATGCCATAGAAGTTAATTTACAAAATACCATTTACAAAAAGAAAGAAAAAAAAATGGAAGTGCTACCAAATTAAAGTATTGTTGTCTTTTAAAAATTTCAGTTTCTGTTTTGACTTTAGAAATTCACAGCTCATTTGTTGTTTGGAATTTCAAGACGAAACCAATGGTACTGGATAACCACATAGTTAGCTACTGAATAAAGTTAGAATCGTGTCAATCCAATGTCGGTAAAATTTTATATGTCACTTAAAGTAGACTGTACTGGCTAGTGTCGCTGTTTTCCCGCTTTTGCCTTGACTTCAAAAATTTATAACTCAACTGTTACTTAGAATTTCTGGATAAAACTAATTGGATTTGATAGTCTCATGGATTATCTACTGAATAAATTTGAAATCTTATGGTTTTGATGTCTGTGGAATTTTATATATCATTTTAAGTGAACTGTATCGGTTTATCTTTCAACTAGGTCCCAGCTGGGTTTTGAAAAATATTTTAATGCCTCATATGATGCCAAAGGAAGCTAATTTTTGACTACGTCCCATTATAAGGATTTTCCTACTTTACATTAAAATTTGATGAAGTTTCAAGATTGATAGCTATGCAAACGAATTTATTTTGACAATTACCATTTAAGACAAAAACAAAAACAGCAACATTACTTTTTAAGTTTTGCCAAAAAATTCACATCTATAGTCGTTACCTGCATGGAACCTATTCTAAAAATATTTTTGAAATTGTTTTCTTTTAGTATTGAATTATTTAAAAAAATTCTTCAATTAAATTCTAAAATTTAATCTTTATACCTTTCACTAAAAATATAGTTAAATAAATTTACAGCTAAAGTACAATTAATCTAGTGATGTTTCGATCCATGTGGGTCAGGGCATTACATGGATACTTTTGTATTCTTGTTGATGAAGCACAAGATGCATCTAAGAGAGAACAAATGACCATTATTTTGAGGTTTGTGAATTGTCAGGGTTTTTTGATGGAATGCTACTTTGATATCAAAAGCGTCAGTGGCACTACATCATCAATATCCAAAAAATGAGATTTTAAGCGTTCTTGCTCAACATGAACTTTCGGTGGCAAAAACGAGAGGCCAAGGATATGATGGTGCTAGTAATATGCGGGGCACTTGGAATGGACTTCAGTCGTTATTTCTTAAAGAAGTTGATGCTATTTGGGAGTTCTTTTCTCATTTGGACAATATTATCAACATTGTCACTTCTTCTCCTAAGCGCATTATAGAGTTACAATCTGCTCAAAGAAATGAAATTGAGCATATGTTAGATACTAGGAAGTGTGAGTCGGGGAAGAGGAGCAAATCAAGTCGATAATTTGCAGGGATCAGGAGCAACTCGTTGGAGTTCTCATAATGATTCTATAAAGAGCTTGATAGACATGTACAATGCAACCTGCAAGGTGTTTGAAAATCTCAATGTCCATTGTCCAAATGGAAGATCTTGAGGTGAAGTTCATGGCACTTACAAACATATGATAAGTTTTGATTTTGTGTACAGTTTGAATTTAATGCATAATATCATGAGATTAATTGACACTCTTTGTCAGACCTTGCAAATGAAATCTTTACACATCTAAGCTGCAATGAGATTTGTTTCTATTACAACAAAACTCCTTAAAAAAATGAGAGATGATGATAAAGAAAAAGTTTTTCTCAAAACATGATATTGAGATACCCGACCTAGATAGTTTGTATAAGGTTGGTCCTTCTTGTTCTCGTGAGCAAATTACAACTAAGCATCATTATGACATTGATGTTTTCAATGAAACAATAGACTTCGTACTAATGAAATTAAATACAAGATTTAATGATACATCAGTTGAACTTCACACTCAGTACAACTTTGGAAAATTTCATTTGAATCATTTAGCATTCATAACATTTCTACACTTGCTGACAAATTCTATCTTGAAGATTTTTCAAAGCAAGATATTCGTAATTTGGAATATGAGTTGCGATATTTTGAGCTAGATATGCAGAGTGAATCTCGATTTCAAGTATCGACACTTGTTTAGTTATGTTGATAGTTAATTGTGAGTGGTGGGTTAGAGTCTTATGTTATTGTTACTTGATTGATTCATCTTGTACAAACTTTACCTGTTTCTATGGCAACTACTGAGCGAGCATTTTCAGCAATGAAACAAGTGAAGATAGATGTTTGTAATAGAATGAAAGATGATTTTCTTGCTGCTTGTATGACACTCTTCATCTAACTAGAGACTTGCTCAAACGATAGATATAGATTCTGCTGTAGATGAATTTTATATTTCAAAACCTCGCCGGGAACAACTTCAAATTAAATGAATTTGGCTTTAATTCATATATGAATTTACTATATCAACTTCTAAATCTTAGCTCGTGCGCTAAAAATTCTTGGATCCGCCCCTGACCAAGGAATTGTGGAAGTCTTTAGATCCAAATATAAAATTGAGAGTGTCGAGACTAAGAAATACATTATCGGCCACTTCCTAGATTATGACTTGGCAAACTCAAGAATTGTGAGCTGTCAAGTACAGGAACTCAAGTGATTTTACACAAGATTCATGCCAACCGAATGATCTTGAGTGAAACTTTTCTGGTGACTACTCTTATTGAGAAACTACCTCTGGCATGAAACAATTTCAAATAATACTTTAAGCACAAGCGAAAGGAAATGAACATTGAAAATTTGATTGTCAAACTTCAAATTGAAGAAGATAGCAGAAGCTCTGAATAAGAAGAGGATATATCTAGTTGTTGCTAAAGAAAGTATTGTGAAGCTTAGTTAAACTTCTAAAACCTTCAAGAGCAAACATGGGCTATCTAGTGCAAAGGGCCTAAGTGAAGATCAAAAGGTGGAATTTTCAAGAAGAAATATCAAGGAAAGTGATTCAATTGTAACGAAGTAGCTCATAAGTGTTCGGAGTGTAAATTGCAAAGAAGAATAATAAGAATGAAGCAATTGTGGTTAAATACATGGAACACGATGTATTTGAAATGAGCCCAGCAGTCATAAATTTTGAACTAAATTTGGTAGGTTCAAACCGAAAAAGAATGGTGGATAAACACGACTCTACACAACATGTTTGCTCTAATAAAGGGGAGTTCACTTCATTTGAAGCAACTAAGAGTGGGAAAAGTAAACCAAAGGGAAATTCATCAACAACTGAGATATGGATGGATACTATACAATCCATGTCCAAAAAAGCATCTAATGTAAAAAAAATAATAATAATAAAATAAAAATAAAAATGCGGCCAAATTCCAAGCTCTAAATCCAAAACCACATAATCTCTACTTGACAAAGGCACAAAGCATTCCAATTTCAAATATTATTCTGTCTTTCCCATTGACTTTCTCGACTCGACTTCTTCATCAATAGAACTAATATTTTCTTATTTCAATTAAACGTATGATGAAATTCATGTTGATTTTATTTTTATAATTTGAAATTCAATTTTTTTTTTTATAATAGACATTGGTTAATAAATATTTGTAAATGTGATGAAAATAAATGTTTTACCCACGCCATCGATGGATTATAAATTTCATATTACTTATGAGCAATTCTAATAGAAGTAGTATCACTCAAAAATTGAGGATGTTGGGTCATAGAATATTCATCTTCGAAAGAAATTATGTACATGATAAAAATTGTATCACAAACACTAAGGGCTATAGCTTAGTTGGTAGACCATCTCGTTTACACGTGCACATAAATAGAAAATGAACCTTAGTGAGAAATCAATGTTGTTTGCAAAATTTTCACAAGCGTACGGGATCATTAACAAGTAATTTGTAGTGAGTACGTATATCATCCCACGAGGAATAAATGTTAATTATAGTGTATTAGTTACTATCAATTTCGATCAATGTAATACATAAAGAGTTGTTGTTTGTGTTATTATCCTAATTAAGCTATAAATACAAAATAAATGAGTTGTTTTATCAATTAGACAATGAATGTATTAGATTTTTGAAGCCACCTATTGTTCTCTATTTATAGTTCTTGACTTTCCAGTTCGTTTTAAAAATATATTAAATATATCCTTAGCACAACTTGATTATATTCCTAATCCAAATTCACATGCAAAGGAAGCATTCAATCACATGCTTGCGCACACCATAAAATATTATTCCTGATACATATTGTTTGCATATCAAATATACAGTGTTCTACTTGTTGTGAGTCTTCAAATACTTCAAACAGTTATGCTACAGGTACAGAAAAATTGACGGAATTTTTACAGAAAAACACTTGACAAATTTTCATTGGTTTTTGACACAACACACACAGAAATTGCACCATACAGATGCTGCCAATAAAACACCTGTATCATTTCTGTCAATAATTCTCTATACCTATGGAATTATTCTACTACAAATAAGCAACTAATTGTCTCAATGGTGTGTACATATTCAAACAATGCATTGTTCATGCATATATAATGACAACACATGAAATAACTAAAATAGATAGGTCTTGAATTAAAAATATTAAACGGTTTCATCATTAATCCAAAGATTTAAAAATAGCATCACCCGAAGAGCTTGAAGTCAATAAATTCACTTCAAACTTCAATCCAAGCGTTGGAACTTCAAATCTCGTTCTGAATTATCTTTTTTTGCCTCTTGCTACCCTCAATTCAATGGTAAAACAATTATTCTCTTTAGGATGGCCCCTAGGTCTTACAGAATGTAAAAGATTACATTCCAAATCTTTTCGAAATAAGAAAAAGGAAACAGAATTTTTGCCTTGAAGCTGAATTAGGCATGCACCTAAGCTTAGGTGAGGTGTGCATCTCTAAGGAGCCTTTTGGCTTCTAATCGTGCATGGAAGGAGTTTGGGATGCGCCTGACTTGTGGATTTGATCCCTGAAGTTTCATTCTCTCCAATTTTGGTCCTTCTTCAATTGATTTTCATTCCGTTGACTTTTATTTGTGTCCAATTGAATCTTAGCACTCTCGAATATTCATTCTTCAATTTATGCCAACTTTAAATTATTTGTACTTTAGTCCTTGAATTTTGGATGTCTAGCAATTTCATCCTCTTTTCTTCATTTTTCTCTAATTCTGTCTTTTTTCATTGATTGTTTCCTAATAAATACAATTCAAATTAAATTAAGCCATTACTCAATAAAATAATCAATAACTGTTCTAATTTCGAAGCTTTAATAAGTGTACGTCTCTAAACTTAAATATTTGTTCGTCCTCAAACAAACTATAGCCTAACTTATGAAAACTTGGTTAGATAGTTTGCTGGTAGTCTAAGATTGGTCTTCTGTATGAAAACTAAGATAACTTCAAAATTATGAAAACTTGGTTATATAGTTTGCTAGTAGTCTAAGATTGGACTTATGAAAACTTGGTTAGATAGTTTGCTGGTAGTCTAAGATTGGACCTCTGTATGAAAACTAAGATAACTTCAAAATTACACAGTTAAAATTAACTTCTACTCATTCAATGCGAAATTCGACGTGTGTGGGAAGACTCATGATTGGTTCAATTCTCGACCCTCAATAGTCAAATATTTTCTTTCTTCTCTCGTTTGATACATACTAAACTTATATTTTTCACTCGTTCTTAGGTTGAAATTCAGATGATCCTAGTCCTCACTCTCTCTAGTTTGGATAGGGTTTTTCTGGTACAAATTCTCACTTCAATAAATGAAGATTCTCTTATATTTTTTATTGATTCACCCCCTAGGACCCAACTAGGCTAATTATCTCTTGTCAAAGATTTAATTCTTTCAACCAAATGGTCGGGGCTTAATCGAAGTATGTAGTGCATCTTTTGTTTCGTGCACTTGGTGTGTGAGTGTGTGTGTTTTTTTTTTTTTTTTTTTTTGTAATTATGTTGTACCTATTCTATTTTATACATTAGCTCGATCCCTTTCTGATTTTCCTTTGGGATTTTTCAATAGGTGTCATCTTTCGGATGTTTTAGGATAATTTATCAACATGGAAGCTTATACCCTTTTTCTTACTTGATTAGTACAATGCCCCTTACTAAGCATATAGTTTTGAAAACCAACCCTAACTCAAAACTTTCACCTAATCTCTATCTTATTTGTTTTAGACAATCCACAAAATAAATTCGCACATGGAATCCATATTCATCTCAATGTTCCCCTACACTAGTTCAATTGTAACGATCCAAAATTTTTAATATTTAAATCGTTACCAAATTTATCAGTAACTTTTCTTAAATGAACTTCTTTATCTGTAAGTAGATTTAGTTGTATGTAAACTTATTTACTTATAAATAAATTTATATATTTCATATTTGCCAACTTTTTTTACATTATTCATCTGATGAATGGAGAATCCAGTCTTAACCTACCTTCTTGTGATAGAGTCTGTAACCATCTTGTTCTCATAACTTTATATCATGTCCTCCAAATCTAATTTCCAAGCTATTAACCTAGTAGGAGTGTTAAGCATGGCAAGCTGACAGCTCGGCTCATGCTCGATGCGAATCGTGGGTGTGAGCATGGGCACAGATGCAAAGCAGGGATTTTCTAGTTCAGGTAGAGGGCCACTCGTCTACTATCATGAGTAGCCTCGTGCTAATGTGTATAAAATTGTATATTCAGTAAAATTAAAAAAAATTGCACGAGCCGATCAAGGGGCAACTTGGCTTGCCTCATTTATCACCCTATGATAGGGACTAAAACTAAAGCTTTTGAAAGTGTACCATAGTTCTAAAACTAAAGTTTTTGAAAGTGTACCATAGTTACACAACTATGATCAAAGCTTAATTCACTATCTGAGGTTTCAACAACTACTATAAGGTTTCAAATTCAAAGACAATGACTAGTATCGATACAATGTTATATTGTTTCTCAATTGTAAGAGAACAATTTCACAACCAATAAGAGATCACATTTGTTTGAGAACGTAAATTTTTTCTCTTGTAATGTTCATGTAAGGAGTTAATTACACAAATGGTCACTGAACTTTGTCAAAAGTTCCCAAGTGGTCATTGAACTTCAAAAACTTCCTAAATAGTTACTAAACTTAGCCAAAAGTTCCCAAGAGGTCATCGAACTTCAAAACTTCTTTAAATAGTCACTGAACTTTGCAAAAAATTCCTAGGTGGCAACTCAACTTTGCAGATCGAGACCCATGCATCACTAGTTTAGTGACCCCTAGGAACTTTTCAATGACTATTTAGGAATGTTTTAAAGTTTGGTGACCTCCTAGAAACTTTTGGCAAAGTTCAGTACTATTTGGGAAATTAACTCTTCTTGCGAGTATGTGTTCTTTCGGATCCCACTCAGCATTTAATAAGATATCAGTTTTAACATGACATCATCATTTTGCAAGCCTTAGTTTCATTTAATTGTAAAGAAAATTTGAACGTAAATTTTGATTGTGCATAGGAAAAATGTTAATAAATTGTGAAATAAGTCAACTTTGAGCTCAAATTTTTGTGAGACTTATAATACAAAATTAACGAGACCAAGCATATTCAAGTTTTACATCCTGAGAGGACTAAGATGACATTTATTTATCAAAAACCATTTAGTTTTGAATGAAATATTTTGATTCAAAATGACATTCTTGAAACTTGGTATAAGGAAGAAATTGATCGAATTGCTATAACTTATCCCACATAAGGGAAGCTTGAAAACTTTTATTTGGTTTATATAATCAAAGTTAGGAAAGTGGTTTGGGTCCCAAGGGGTACCACTACTCTTTCAAAGGTGAAGACCTAGATCTTATCGGATTAAGTCCTAAGTCCACATGTGCATGTGTTGTCGTCGTCGTGTGTCGGTGGTTCGGTTGAATTCAGTTTGGTGCAGGTCCATATCTTACATTATTCTTTTGGAAAAAAATTATTTCAATTTTTTGGGCCAAATTATAATTATCAAATTCTTTGTGTACCTGAATGAAATTATTCTTAATTATATTATAATTCAAATTGTTTGACCTTTTTCATGTGTTTTTCCGAACAAAACTAACCTTCTGTTTGTAATCGCATCTGTGATCTATGATTGACATTATTGCTTGGCATGTGATCGACTTAATATATCCCTCTATTTGTTTAGAAGGGTGTGTGAACATTCATTACTCTTCATGAATAGGCTTTTTAAGCTGTTTAAATGACACAAACACTCTATAAATAGCCTTCTTCTATGTCAGAATTATTACACCAATTTTTCAAATTGGATATACGCAAATATATACTTCAAAATATTCATGATATACACCATGATATACAAATGCAATACTTCTTATATTCTATTTTAGATTTTCAAGTAAAAAGTACAAAGTTGTGTTCATTGAAACTCTTATAGATTATTGTTCTGCTTCCATAAGAGGGGTGCTGCGGAAGCTCTCTCCAAGGATCATCAATTCGGTATTTTTCGGGCTCAGTCCAAGTACCTTTCTAGCATAAGCAATGTTACTCCTGAATGGTAATCACAAACCTAATGTCACCCCACACGATGATGCGCTAATGTTAAAATTTAAACTGGGATAAGCCAATATACCAGAGTGGGCCAATCTGAGTCCATAAATTATGAGAGACAAAAATTTATCATTTTAGGACCGCCACTATTCATCCTAAAGCCTTTGGCAACTACAGGAGCCAACAAATTACGATCGAGTCTCGAACGTCTAAAGAACAATTATGTCTAGATTCTACTTCACAACCTGAAATTGAAAACTAACAACACCAAAATGTTAGAAATAATGTTAGCAACAAACTGCCTGAAGAGACCATCCTAAGCAAATGTGTCACTCGCCCTTAAGCGCAGCCGGTGTCCACAATCCACCGAACTAGCACACTCGTTGGACAGGCTGGACCATAACAACCTGTACGTCACACCAGTGGTTGTCATTTCCCAAAAGAAAATTACACGAATAAATCTAGTTTTTGGGCAGTTTTATGGACAGCTTTTGATCAGATTTCTACTGCGTTTCTGCCGATTTTTAGGGCATTTTCTAGTATATTTCACGAGCCAAAACCACCACCTTGAAGCCCTGATATCAAATGTCACGGAAGCTCTCTCCAAGGATCTTCAATTTGGTGTTTTCTGGGCTCAATCCAATATACCTTTCTTTACTAAAAACCAATCCAATCAGCTCTGATCCACAACTTATACAATTCACCTCTATTGCTGTTCAATCTTACACACAAAGGACAAGAAACGGTGATGATTTGTGGCCACAAAGGCAAGGAGAAAATACCCAAAGATAGGATATGAAGGAACCACCAATTACACAAAGTAACCAACCAATTTTGGCACTTCAAAGGGGTTGTTTTTGACACACCAATTGGGCATCCGAATTTCCACTTATTTTCTCACAAATCACACTAGAAAATAGCCAGGGTTGTAGTCTTATATATAGTCTAGGGTTAGGTTTTTAATACAATTGGACCGGGTAGAGCTCATGGACTTGGTTGTTGGACTTATTTTACTCATCGGCCTATGCCTATGAAATATATTAACCTACGTTAACATCATAGTCCGAGATTTATTGGATATCAAAAAACCTAACAAGGGAAATATGTTCTATCATGTAAGACAACTGATGTGTGCCTTTCAACATCATAGAAGGGAACAAATTCATATTAAGGACACATCATGAATTTAGTGAGCTCGGATAAATATTATATTTTGGTTTTGGTTTCGTGATTCAATCCCGTCTTTGACCATGTTGATCATCGTGTACATGTTCAAGAAGAATAATTCATTTTGGATTTGTTTAGAGAAGAATATCAATACTCCTCCTTCTTCTTCATTTATCCTCTGAATTCATTTGAAAAATGGCAAAGAATCTTGCATGATTTACATGCTATTCTGCTAAAATTATTTACATGAAATTTTGTTTTACACTTGGTTCACGTTAAATTAATACAGGATATGAAATAACATGTCCATTATCTGATTGCATTTCTTGAAATGACTTCAGAAATCAAATTCACATATGGGATTTGGTTGAGCCATTTCGTATCCAATTTTGTGGAGCATGGATTGCACATGATTAAACAACCTGCATTTTGGAAATAGTTAAACTAATGTTTAATTATACATTAGCATTCAAAATTTGGTCCACGCGATAATTATGAATTCAAATTTCGATTGTATCAAAAAATGAGCACAATGGATTTTGAGGATCTGAGAAAAAAATAGTTGGATTCAATCATTCAAGTATCTTTTTTAGTTTCTGTGATTTTTGGGTTTCAAGAAGGATGGTTGTATGGTGGTAGCCGCGGCACCATTTTAGGTATTTGGTTTTGTGTAGGTGGTGAAGGTGGCGAGCAGTGGAAGATGTTTAGATGGTGTGATTGTGTTGGGATATGTGAATGGCAATGTGGCGGAGTTAGAGATTTGAGAATGGTAGTGTCGAGGGAAAAGGGATTTAAGTGTGGTAACTATGGATCAATGGTGTTGTTTGTAGTTGGAATGGTGGTGGTGCCAATGACAGTGGCTAGATTATTTTTTGTTGTATTGGTCAAGGGAAAAAATCCCCAGTTGGTGGCGATTTCTACGGCTGTGTGGGGTTGGCGTAGGTTTTCAGGTTTGAGATTGGATGGAATAAGGAAAATGAATGTTTTTTGTTGTTATTATTATTTCTATTCTTTTTTTCCCTGATTTAAAATTTTTTTAATTAATTAAACATTGAAAGATCACTTTACCGTTTATTAAATTGGTACAATTAAAATGAAACATTTGACTTTGATTATTTGACAAATGTTCGGATGAAAATCATTAAAGGTGCTTTCAGCACACATTTATTAAAAGTTTAGGCTGTAGCTTCTAATATAAGAAGATTGTGACTTGGCTGCATATTTTATAATAATTGGGACCTCTATTGCAAATTTTCATAAATTTTATTGTTTCACCTTTGATATCACATATATAGACAAAAGGTTTAACAATTTTGCTATACGTATATTAAGTTTGACATCATGAATGACATTGTTTCACGTGGTTACACTTTGGGCCATTTTTAACAACATTTGTTCAAATCAATGGCAGAGTTTTTCACACATAATGTCATCTAAAAATATACAACTAGCATAATTCAAGCTTTAGTATATGATGAGTCTCTTTAAGCCCTGTTTGGTAATGATTAAAATCAAATCTTTATTCAATTTTGATAAAAACTAATGAAATGTGTAGTTAGTAGGTCCAATAAAATATGTTGTTTAAATTAATTATTGACTTTAACTTATATTAAAATCTAAATTTTAATCCCTACCAAACAGAGACTGAATTTATACAAATTTTAATACGTTATTAAATAACATTAAATGAAAAACTTACAAATTCACAAAAGCAGTAATTTATTTTTAGCTTAAGTTTTTTTTCTACTTTTATTTTCACACTTAAATTTATTAATATTTATATATTTTGAATTTGTAATCCTGAAACTTAGGGATCAGTTTTACAGCTATGTAACTAGATCTACTTTGCGGTCTATAAATTGTATTGCTAATTATCGGTAGAAGTTCATCTTTCTCTATGTTATTATATATATGTATCAATGTGTTCGTTAAGCAATACTAAATTGCAAAATTAATGAAATTTCTTTTACTTTCTCAACTATTTTCATCGTTGAACATTCTATCCTTTTTTTAAGAATTATTTTATATTTTGGGAAGGGAGTCTGTGCTTGGGGTTTCAAGATATGGATATGCATAGAAGTTGGTTCTTAATTCTAGGTAGGGTTTTATAAAAGAAAAGGCTTGAATACCGTTCTCTTGCTACTTGGATTTGCATTTTTTCTTATCCCTAGAATACAAAATCTTGACTCGATTGTGAAGTCTTTAATACCCCAAAAATCTCGAAAATTATGTCGAATGCCTCTGGCAAGTGGACTTCGAATTCTACCCCATTTTAGAAAACTCAATTGTGGACTGAGACTCGACTTAACCCATGTTTGAGCCTAAATTTTTTAATTATTTTTTTTTTCCAAAACTCATTTTTAATAATGCATTCTCTCATTAAATAATTTTTTACGTAAATTCAATTTTTTTTCTATTTTCTAATTATATATTCTCTAAAAAATTACTATTTCAAAACACATTTCTCCCAAAAAAAAAAAACTTAGGGATGGTAAAAAAAATCTGCCCCGCCCTGAATAGGACAAAAAAACCCACCCCGAATGGGTTGGCGGGCAGGATCCCCCCTCCCTCGTGAAGAAAAAAGCCCATTTCGATTTATGCAGATAAAATGATAAATGGTAAACTAAAAACTCTTCAAAAAACAAGCTTCTATATTTGAATTATCCATTCAATAACAACCAATAAAATTAACAAACAGTATCACATCTTATCAATTCAGAGCAAACCCAGAATATAAAGAAAGACAACAATCTTGCATCTTATCATTCATTTGAACCAACTTATATTTAAATTAAAAATAATTTTATTTCTCTACAATTTATCCGTTAAAAACTCATTTTGAATTTGTATTTTATTCTCTAATAATAGCATAACCCGAAATTTTGAAAATGTATATAAAAAAATAAATAAATAAACGGGCAGTAAACGGGGAAAAAAGCTGCCCTGCCCCGCCCTGTCTAAGGTGGGGCAGGGGTTTGGGAGAGGTGGGGCGGGGTGGGGATGCCCTGCCCCGTTGCCATCCCTAGGTAAAATCTCAAATGGAGCTCATTGTTTTAATACAGATAGGATATGTTTTCCAAGAATTGGGATGGGAATATTATGTAAAGACAAAAAAAAAAGGCTTAATTCATAAACAAGAAAAATGAAGCTCCAATTTGGTTTATATATAAATTAGATTTTTAATAGATTTTGATAAAATTGATGAATTATGTGGTTGAAAAGTTGTTGTCTCATGTGATTAAAAACGAGTTTTAGGGAAAATTAATTTTTGAAATATAAGTGCCAAACTGGGGTGAAAAATAAAAATTCAGTTCAACTTTAGAAAAATTGGCAAGAGTTTTGAATGAAATCAACATTTATGTTAACATCCGCTTCGCAAATTTATTAATGATTTATAAAGACAAATAGTAGTGGATCCCACGAAATTTATAGATAATAAAGTTAGTAGTTATGAATGCGTGGCAAAAATTATTGCGAGTGATTGAATTTACAAATCATTTATAAACTTCGGCAGTAGTAAATTTCTTTTACTACATGTTTGCATCAATGTTTTCGTTTAAGTTCTTATCTTTTTTCTTTAGTAAGAGATACACTTGCATAACATATTCAAGACAAGGTTTCTTGATGTTCGATATTCTTGCCAAAAGAAAATTGCATTGTTGACACGTGGACAATGAAAATTATTCTGTGCAAAGACTGAGAAACTAGAGTACAATATGAGAATTGTATGTTAATAGTGTATATGAAGTGATTTCTTTGGAGTTTTGATGTATCAATATAGATTTTGAAGGAAGATGATCCCTCCTATCGTGGAGTTTGGAGAGGGGCATGGTGAGGGTCTTCTAAAACCTTTCTACCTTCCTCAATAGGGTCACCTGAGAATGTATTAAGTCTTGTAATAGTACTTAGCCTTGACAATTAAATTTAAATTACTCTCTTCCTTTACAATTTAAATTTGAATATAACTAAATAAATTACTCTATTAGTCGTTTCCAGTTCAAGTTTGCTATCCTTTACTTCTAGAAAATTTAAAGCGTCTAAGCTTTGTCAACGAAATAAATTTGATTAATTAAATTTATGGAAAAATTGAGTTTCATAACAAGAATTAGGCGGTTCGAGACTATTAAATCATTATCACATAGAGACTATTCAATCTTTATTTTTACACTTTGAATAAGAATTAGGCAAATTTGGACAAATTTCATCCAAATGCTTTAAAAAAATTAGGAAAAAATGCCCCCTGTCATATTACAATGTCACATGCAATGTTTTGTGAATTAAAATGTAATTATATATATAGGGAAAAATGTTTAATGCTTATCACGTAGTAAATTATACGGTAAAATATCAATATTAATTCATTGTTACGAATAAATCAGTACTAATATCACAGTATTGCTCCCAAAATTTCATCCTTTGAGTGTACTAATTTTTGAAAAAATTTGCAGTACAGATCCAAAAATTTTTAAAAATGAATTGTCTACTTTGGAGATCAATAGGAGTCAATTGAATACAACTAAAAGTCAAAAAAGATTGGGATATGATCAGAATATTACCGAAAATCGACTTCCAATCAAATAAGATATCTTTCAGATTTTTAGTAAACTTGAGGCCCATTTTCGGATAGCAAACGTTCGAATATGAAAAATTGTACTTCTATAAGAATCGTAGCTTGTACAGATCCAAAAATTTTTAAAAATGAATTGTCTACTTTGGAGATCAATAGGAGTCAATTGAATACAACTAAAAGTCAAAAAAGATTGGGATATGATCAGAATATTACCGAAAATCGACTTCCAATCAAATAAGATATCTTTCAGATTTTTAGTAAACTTGAGGCCCATTTTCGGATAGCAAACGTTCGAATATGAAAAATTGTACTTCTATAAGAATCGTAGCTTTCGAGTTATATTTCCCACGCACTTTGAAGTACCTTAATCGGATATCAGTAGAAAAAGTTATGACATAAATACCGAAAGCTATTCAGGGATAATGGAACGTGTGCAATTCAAACTCCTTTGGAACTCGAATTGGATATGATTTTGACCTATTTTTTGACTCTTATAAATAGAAAATAAACGATACACATAAAAGAAAAATCTCTCGTCTCTTCATACAAAATAGTTTCATCAAATTCATCAAGAACAAGAGGTCAATTCAATACTTTTGAGAGAGGAGATCAAGCCATAACAAGGAATTGAAACTCAATTATATCAACAAATTGAAGAATTCAACTTTAGACTTGAAGATCAACATCTTTTGTATTCTTTCATGATCCAAGTGATATTTTTTTATTATTCTTCTTGTAATTTATATATTAATATTTTAGGCAAAATCCGTTTTTATAGTAGAGGAAGATGAGCCCTATTTATTTTTTATTTCTAATTCAAGATTAGTAATTTGGTTTAATTCTTGTGTTTTTTGATTAATTTTGTTTACCCATTCCATTATTTAATTGATTGGCCACTAATTAGATAATTGATTGCTTGTTGTAGTGTTGAGAGATTCACAATAAGTTTAAAACACAGCAATTTTAACATATATACAATAGATGTTAGGATTAAAATTTATCACTTGTGTAATCATATCGATAATCTAGACTTTAATGCATTCTAATAATTCGAATTTGGGCTAGGAATAGATTCAGGTCATGATTGGGATATATTTAATTTGTCTTGGAAAAGAAAATTATATACTATAGCTTTATTGATTGTCAAGAACGCATGAACGGAATTAGATTATGAATCAAGAATTGAAATAGATAGCAATACGCGGATTCTAAATCAAATACAATCATCCACAATTTAATAAAAACCAAACTTTAATCACTTTCTTAGATTAAATTGAAATCATTTTTTTCTGTTTTACATAATTTGAATTCCATAAATAAATAGTAAACTTGAATTGAAATTTATTCCCTATGGGACGACACTCTCAGCTCACTAAATCTATTACTTGTCAACGGTCCCATACGCTTACAAGTTTAGCACGAACATGCTATCTGGTGGCAAAGGGTTTCAGTTGAGACCAAAAGGTAGAGTTTTTGAGAAGAAATTTTAAAGAAAGTGCTTCAACAGTGACAAAGTGGGCCACAAGTCTTTGGAGTGAATATTGCAAAGAAGAAGAATAAGAAAGAACCATATGTAGTGATTACATGGAACACGATGTATCTGAAATGTACATAGCAGCCGTAATTTTTGAAGTGAATTTGGTGGGTTCAAATCTGAAAGAGTCATCGATTGACAATGTACTAAGCAACATTTTTTGCTCTAATGAAAAATCATTCACTTCGTTTGAAGTAACTAAGAATGGGGAAAGGCAGTTTATGGAAGACTCAACTACATCTAAGACATTGACGCCTACAATATAGTCCAATTGAATAGTACATTTCACAGCAGCCCTTTACAACACAATTCTCAATCCCTTTACAACACAAAAATCTGTGCCCCATTTCACAGCAGCCCCCAAATCATGAAACAATCCAACACTTATTTGAGTTAAATAGAGAATAAGCAACATTCTGGATAATATTTACAAAATTATTTTTCGAAAAAATCTTACTCAAATTCCTTTTCATCTTTTCACTTCTGATCCCAACATTACCGACATGGCCGTCTTCCTCAATGTCTTTAGATTATTCTCGCTAGGAAACACCAATATTTTTCGACGAACTGACTTTTATCACCACTCTTGGGCAGTGCAAAGGAGGCTTTGATGGCCAACACTGCCATTTCCTTCACCTTTAGTTGGCTTTAGTTGTGATTTGAATGTCGCTGTGCACGACCTTATTGGCCTGAGCTCCGGTGATGATGGTGCAAGACTAGGAGAGTGAGCAATGAGAGAGAGCGGGAGTAAGTGAGAGACAGAGATGAGAGAGATTAATTTTAATTTCGATTAATACCTGATTTATGTTCAAGTAAATTTAATACCTACTGTAGTGTAATTTTCACATTTTTTTTTATTTTTATTTTTATATATGTAGCCCATGTCCAAAAAATTGCAGCCTGTGTAAAAAGAAAAAAGAAAAAATGCAGCCCAAATCCTAGCACAAAATCTCTTCCTGACAATGGCAAAACATTCCAATTCTAAAAATTATTCTTTCTTTCTTATTTTGTTTCTTAACTCGACTTCTCCGTCAATAGAGCTAATTTTCTTGTTGCAACTAACCGTGTAGTATGTCCGTCCTTTGATAAAATAAATGTGCTCAATTTTAAGTGCCTTGATATTTAAATAATCTTTACAAATCAAGCACTCTAAACAAAATCTAGAATTCGAATCAATATCACTTTATAGATTTGTCTTTGTTGTAAAGCCATATTGGGCCATATTTATTGTGTGTGAACCATATTGCCTAATTAACTTACCCCTGAATTTATTATCTCTAATTTACCAAATTTCATTCTTTTTTTTTTTTTTTAAACTTGATTGCTCATTTCTAATTTCTCGAATTCCACATTCGATTTTAACCATAAATGGGATATGCTCACTAAGCAGGTACGCATTTGTTAATTTTTAATTAGCTATTGATGACAGTTTTTATTGAAATGAATTTTTTGAAGTGTTGTTGCCTTGCCAGCATAATAATTTTTAATTGTTGCCTTTGGATAGTTGTTGTCTTGTAGGATTATTTTTAAATTGGATTGTTATTGCTTTATCAGCTTATTATTTAATAACTTGCATCTTATTGTCTTTCTGACTTAATGTTGGACTATTATTTGTTCATTGTTGCTTTGTCTTCTCTCTCTCTCTCTCTCTCTCTCTCTCTCTCTCTCTTTTTATTTATTTATGAAATGTAAATAAATTCTAGGAGAGGAAATACACTATTTCATTCTTTTAGAAGCCACATCAATCGATTGAAAATATACTTTTATGATATAATGCAGTGAATCAAAATTTAGCATCTAGCACATCTTAATATGCACCTCAGGCATAAAATAATTCATAGGTATGCATATTGAATTTCATCAAATTAAGCAATCACTACATACTATCAACTGCTAGTAGTTCATGTTTTAAACCAAAATTTCAAATATTTTCCCTTTTTTTAAAATTAAAAGTATACTATCGAATTAGGGGAGGGAATCGACCAACCAAGTACCAAGTATACAGGACCAAATCAAATAATTAGTCAAGGAGTTAAAGGTCAAGAAGGCAGGACCAGAGGACATCATTGCTTCTTTGATTTTTTAGCACCAGGCATCTGGGAATCGCCACCATGTTTACAGAATGCAACAGGTACTGAAGCTCCACAGCTTTAGTATGACCTGGAGGAGGTTGGAACCCTGAACATCTGGTGCAGTCTAGAGGGGAACATTCAGGAATATTGTTTAGTGCGGGCACAATTTGATCAACAACAAAATTTGAGTTTTTTTGCCATGATGATAAAAATGATATTGGCCGTATTAAGCATTTGCTTTTCTGAAAATCACCTTACTATGAAATGTTCTGGTTGAACCTATAGATAAATCTAAACAAAATTATTTTGAGCTTGTAACTAAAATAACAAAACGTCTGCGAATTACAGAAATTTAATCATTTTCACCAAATTTATTTGCTTAACATAATCATTCATCAATTTCTCACTAATTTCTTTACTTCTATATTAGCTATATTAATTTCCTGCATCAAGTACTAAACCATAGCCCAGAAATCAATCTACAATTCTTTTTTCTTATTTTTCCTTCTATTGTCCATTGATCTTATGGCCAAAAATTCAATACAAAAAAAAATGAGCCATACAAATAGAAAATACGTACATCTTAGTATGCATAAAGTATAAATAAAACCAGAACAAGAGTCCCAACAAAAAAAAATATTGAAAATAAAACGAAAGGCAAATTTTTTTCCCAAATTGACCTTAAAAATTTGAAATTGAAGACATTTTTATGTGGAATAAATCAAAAGTGTCTTCACAACGTCAGTTTCAGAACAATCATTGACAAACAAAACACATAAACACAACATTAATAAAATGATGAAAACTCAAACACCTAATGCATTAATGATAAATATAGGGACCAAGATAAGATAAGCCCACACCTTGAAATTTTACTCAGCTCATAAAACCATTCCTTGAAGATCTATTTAGTATTAAAACCTCATTTTGACTGAAGCCCCCAATCAATATAAAGATTGATGTGAGAGACAAGAGTGAGAGGCTGAAAAAAAAATTCTCAATAGTCCAAAACTTTGAAGTAAAAAATAAAAAAATGAAAGCAATTTGGGTTGGGCCCAAAGTTCAGTCTATTGGGCTCTGCCCCTGGCAGTCTAAGTAGAACTGCAGGTGCATCCTCAGGCTGATATTTTGCAAAGCCTGGAGTACTCTTTTTCCACGCATCTTTAATTCTCCAATCACCCTGGTAGGCTAGTTTCTCGAAAGCCCTGCGAATAGCTTTAATCCCATTAGAGAATTTTTTACTGCATAATAAAATTTAGGCCACCTGATTTTTGACCTTAAAAAAAAATTAAAAAAAATCAAGGTGATGTGTGAACATTAATTTGCATATTTTTAACACTCCCTAACAAATGGAAATTATGAGTTTTTTTTTATTAGGTTTTCACCCAACCTTTCATTCGAACATTATTGAATAAATAAAAATGTTTTAGCCTATTTGGAATAATAAAACCACCAAATAGTCAAAAACTTGTCAAGCGTCATCTAGTTCTATTCAAGTTCCTAAGTGTGCATGCATTAGTGCATATATGAGCTATTGTTTTAACCTCCTAGGCGCACGCGTGTGCATATGCATGTCTTCTATCCAGCATGCGTGATGGACATATTGACACTCGTTATCACTCCATGTATTATCCTCACAAACGGATTTGTTAACCTGAACTATTTTAATAAGATGCATAGAAAGTTTATGGGTCAGAGCTGTAGAGAGTATATTGATCATCAAAGATAACCCAGGTTCAGTTTATACCCACTTCCAATCACCACAAAGTAGACAAACCCAAGACAATACCAAGTTCACTTCCGGTTGCCAATGAGATATATCATTTAGGAGACCACAAAGGTGCAAGAAATCTCATAGAATATCACCACTAAGGTATTAGTCACAAAGAGGCAGAAAGAGTAGAAGAAGAGAACACATAGAAACGACCGATAGAGAGAGGCAGCGAACGGGTTTCTCACTTAGAGAGACAAGAAACCAATTTATCTTGTAACCAATGGCCCAAATAAGGTAAGTGTAATTAGGTTAACCAATGGTTTAAGTTAGAGGCCCAAAAGATAAATAAGCCGGCTCATAAGTTTTCTCTCAATTAAAAGGCCGTCCAAGGCAGTGGATTGGGCCACGAGCAACACTAAAATATAGGTTGCTTCGAGTGGCCCAATTAATCTTTGGGTTGTATTATCTCAAATGTGGTGTTGGATTCTCATTCAGTCATTTGGCTAAGCCGACTGAAAAATTAAACCGAGTAACATCGTAGCCCAGAGAAGGTCGTTTGACAACAAATTGCCTTACAAGAGCATTAGGGATTGTACTGTTTATTCTGTTATTTCAATTAGTCAGCGGTGGAATTTAATTTGGGAATCTTCTGAAATTCAATTTCAGCCAGGATATGAATAAAATGGGAGGGAAGTGTAGTAATTTATTCAGGAAATTATATAAGAAACTTCTACTAGTAGAGTACTTCAGTTGATGGGTACTTGTAGCGCACATACCAAATTATTTTTGTCATGGTTTGTGTTATTGAAGGTGTTACTTGGATCATTCGTGTGGGTTCTATTCACAACTTCCAGTAACCACTCTTATATGAAGATGGTGATTTAAGGCTGAAAAATATGATGTAAAATTGTCCAGGAAAGTTCACAATAATTAGGACATGAAAGCCGTCATTCTCATGAATAAACCTTGTAAAAATTGGCTCTTTGCAGCGTAATTGAATTCTTGACTACATGACTACATTACGTTTCAGAACTAGATTGAAAATGACAAGTGGTTCGACTACAAAAGTATTGAGGATTCAACCTGCAAACTAAGAAATTTTTAGTGCGCCTTTTATTGTATGCCTTCTAATGTAATCGACACAATATACATTAGATTAAATAATATACCAAACTAATAGAATCACAGAATCATCACATACATAGAGAACACATTGCATTACGCTCCTAACCTAAAACTCTGGAATATTAAGGCTGCTTTTTTGTCTCAGGGTAATATGACAGGATCTGATATCTCATCTTCGTCAATACTACAACAACTTCTTTCATATTCACCCTCTCATTTGAACTTTTTGGAATAAATAAACCTTCTCCAACTATTTGGAATAAAAAAAACCACCAAAATAATAAAAAATTTGTCAAGAGTCATCTAGTACACGAGACAACTTCTCAGGTTCATGCGTGTGCATGCATCAGCACACGCACACACTGGTTCTAAACTCCCAGATCGTGTGCATGTATGTGCATATTTTCACTCGTACGGCTGGTTTTTAACGTGCTCTTGATCCTTCTTCTTGATATATTATAAACCACATTAGCTCTTGGTCATATGGCTGGTTTTCAAAGATTGACGAGCCATATAGTTCCCGAACTATCACCTTGAGGACATGGTGAACTTTGGGGGAGCTGTGTTGATAGGCTTCCATGTTATTTACATTAGATGCATAGAAAATATATGGCTCTGATTGTTGGGATTGTACCATTTATTTTGTTATTTCAATGAGGGGTTTACTTTTGGGAATCTTCTGGAATGCAATTTCTGCCGGAATACGAATAAAGAGGGAGGGAAGTGTAGTGATTCTTACAAGTTGCTAGAGAAAAAAGTGGAGAGAGTGGCAGGTTTTTGAGCTTGTATTTCCATTCCATTTTTATTCTGTAATTCAGCAAAAAAATCATTGAAAAGCTGGAAATTCTACCAGAAACATAAAAAAACCATCAAGACATCAAGAACGCCTCCTAATTATGGAAGAACTTCAAAGGATCTACCAGCAGAGTGCTTCCACTGTTGTGTATTTGTGGCCATCTTGAATAAACCTTTGTATTTCAAAACTAGATTGAAAATGAAAAGTGGTTTGAGTACAAAAGTATTAACGATTCAACTTGCAAACTAAGAAATTTTTAACGTACCTTTTATTGTATGTTTTATAAGGTGACAGATTAAAGAGCGTGGCAAACTAATAGTATCACAGAGCCATCATATACATAGAGAACAAATTGCATTATGCTCTTAACCTAAAACTATGGAACATTAAGGCTGCCTTTTTGTCTCCGGATGCTATGCCAGGATCTGATTTCTGATCTTCTTCAATGTTACAACTAGTTCTTTCATATTCACCCTCTCATTTGCACTTTCCATGGAGCAATTTAAAGCTAGTTCCATTATAGATGACAAACATTTCAAATTTCCTGTGTACTATTCTTCTTCTGGACCCAACAAGCTCGAATCTATAATTTGAGTAATAGCATTGGGCATAGAAATGCTTATCCAACTCCTTAGGCTTAATTCCCCAGAAAATATTTCACTGCTTGGTTTCATTGTGGTAAAGGTTTCCATTAACATAATACCATAGCTATAAACAACTGATCTTATTGACACCGATCCTTCTAATCCATAATCTACACCAACATTATAAAATGTATGAGTTGTATTGAAATGTTGCTAAGCATATGACAAAATCCCATCCCAGGGAATTGTCTTGGACAATTGAGGACGAAAATTATAAAGATAATCAGATGACTGAATCCTTTATGAACAATTGTTCTTAATGCCATCTACTACGTTTTTAGTTAAGTCAAATCTGTCTTCAACCCATGTTCGTACACTAGTTATCTTATTACAATGACTTATTTAAAAAAAAAAAATCATGCTAGACTGAATTTTTCTCTTATCTGATCTTTCTTTAGTGCGCACCAAACGTACCTAAATATTCAAAAGAAAAGATAGAAGCTTTGTCTGGTGCAATCTAACCTAATGTTCCCAAGGTTGTAGTATGTGCCTTGCTTTCTCCCTCGCCCAAAAACTTTGCAATCCCGAAATCAGACAAGTGGGCAACCAAATCTTCATCGTGCAGTACATTACTTGGCTTTAAATCACAATGAACAATCTGTGTCGAGTAACCATAATGCAGATATTCCATTGCACATGCTATGTCTATCATTAGCTAATCCTCTGCAAGCTATCCAAGAAATAGCTTTCTAATACAACCACTTTTCAAGGCTTCCATTAGATATGTACTCAAGTACTAAGGCCTTGAAATCTTGATTGGAGCAAGTATTGATGACCTTGCGTAAATTTCGATGCTGAAGGTTGCGAAAGACAACACATTCTACATCAAAACTCTTGAATGCATTTTGGTGTTGCAAATCGAACACCTTCACTACTACATCCCTTCCATTATTAAGAGTACCTCTATAGACCGATCCAAAACTCCCAGTTCCAAGTAAATGGCTTTCACTATACCCTCCAGTTGCTCACATAAGCTCATGATATGAGACCCTTGATAGCGTTGTGCAAGGTGCAAAGTCTGTTATACCTTCCCCCAAATTTATCCTTCTGTATCTTTTTAACTGCACATGCCAAGGCTATGGCAACTAGAATTAGTGCTATAGTACCCAATAAAGCAAATAAAATTCCAAGCATCACTTTTTATCCCTTATGTCTACCATTTCCAATAGTATGACATGGTGGGAGACCATTTACAGGATCACCATATAGTCCTTTATTAGACACGAAAATTCGACTTGGAAAGTTTTTCAAAGGACCACCAGAGGGAACTTTAACTTAAATCATTGAATGAAACATCAAAGTATGTGAGATAATTTAGTGTCTCCAAGGACTTGGGAATTTTACCAGAAAGATTGTTTTGATTTAGATCAAGTCACTCCAAGTTTAGCAGCTTACCTATTGACTCAAGAATAAACCCTTGCAGTGTGTTGTGTGCTAAGGAAAGATTGATCAAGCTCTTGAAATCTCCAATTGTGATTGGAATGCTACCTGAGAACTGATTCACTGATAGATCAATAATAGTTGCAACCTTCAGATTCCCTATTTCTCGCGAGAGATGGCCACTCAAAAAATTTGAAGATAGATTCAACTCCAGAAGATCTTTCTAGAGCCACAGGTTTAGAGGTATGACGGAGGTCAATCTGTTGGAATCTACATATACAGACCTTAGTGTAGTAATATTCCCCATGCAGTCTGGAATGGCACCTGTTACTAGGTTATCAGACAACAACAACAACAACAACCCCTTTAAATTGTGAAGTTCACAAAGATTATCCAGGATAGATCCACTTATTTTGTTGTGGAAAAGAGCTAATCCTTGAAGCTTCTACAAATCCACCATGCTTGCTAGTATTGATCCTGTCAACTGATTGCCATACAGACTTAACAATATCAAACTGCTGAGATTTCCAATTTCATATGGAATGCTACCTCGGACATCACAATTATAAGCATAAAGATATAGAAGAGAAACTGAAAGATTTCCAACTGAAACTGGAAGAATTCCATTCAAGAGATTATTGCCAAACCCAAATTTATTAAAAATTTGCAGTTTGTGAATGAAGTTGTGAAGCTCAATTCAGGAGATTCACTAATAAAATTGTTGTCACTTAAGTATACCGCTTCAAGGAATCTCAAATCTCCTAAGAAGTTGGGAATTGGTCCGGTAAAATTGTTGAAAGAAAGGTATAGTATAGTGAGTTCAGAAGAATTTGCAATAGAATTTGGTATTCTTCCATAGAAATTATTATGGTTCAAATAGAGTTCTTCAAGATTATTGCCTGAAAACTGATTTTCTGAAACTGAAATCATTAGTAATGTTGAGATATTGAAAATTCTCTTTGGAATCGAACCGCTTAAGCTATTGACACCAAAATAAAGATACTCCAAGCTGTAAAGATTTCTGATCTCTTGTGGGATTACACCTACGGAATTATGAAATGCTCAAACTTTAGAACTCAACTGTCTTGAATGTTTTGTATAAGAATACAAAGGACAAACTCAAAAGTTAAGTTATAGAAAGTCCTACCTGTCAACTTGTTATATCCAACATATAGCTTCCTAAGCATGGTTAAATTCCCAAGCCCTTGTGGTATTGATCCACTAAAATTATTGTAGGATAACGACAAAATCTGAAGTGCAGAGCATTCATTTATTCATGTGGGAACAGGAACAATTAATTTGTTCAGATGCAAATAAACCTCTTCAAGTTGGGTACGAGGAGAGCAAATATTTACCGGGAGTGTACCAGATAGGTTGCACTAAACAAGGTTAATATATTGCAACGATGAAGTGTTAAAGATACTGACTAGTATAGAGCTTGTAAGGAAATTATCTCCCATGCCTAACTCGACAAGGTTCTCTAAGTTACCCAACTCTAGTGGAATTTCACCTTTCAATATTTTCAACATGTTGATTTGGATAAAAGCATCATTACATCAGTGATCGAAAATCTTTTTAAATAAGAATTTGAAGTACTATCACAGCATCAATGATGATTCAAATACCAGAAAAAACATTTGAACCAAGATATAAAGTCTGAAGCGTCCTTATGCGCCCAATTTCTCTTGGAATGGATCCGCTAAATTTGTTGTGTGACAAGGAAAGGAGCTGAAGTTGTGAACATTCTGATAGATCAGAAGGAATATTGCCATCCAGTTCATCTGAAGATAGATAAAGCCCTGTGAGTCTTGGAAGTCCATGACATATGTCAACAGGGAGATTACCAGACAAACTATTCCCTGTCAAAGCATGACTTTCCATTGTGGAAATATTGAAAATTGTCAACTGTATTACACCAGTAAGCCTTTTGTATTGTAATTTCAGTGTTTTCAAATAGGAAAGATTTCCTATGTCTTCTGGGATTCTTCCTGGTAGGGAATTGAAAGACAAATTCAAATCCTGGAGACTGGATATGTTAAATAGTGAGGGCATTTACAACTTTCACTTCGGGCAAGAAACCAAATCAAGATGGAATTTGTCCACTAAAATTGTTGAAACTGATATCAACTATTCTTAGTCGACGCAATTGAGCTAAGTTTTCAGGCAGAGTATTACAAAAATTATTGCAACTTACATTGAGAGAAACAGGAAAAGAGAGATTTCCCAATTCAGGCTGTATGTTTCCAGTAAGATTCATACCAGAAATATCCAATGCAGCCACTCTTTGGTTGCGAGAACTACAAGTAACTCCAATCCACTCACAAACCGAGGCAAAAGAAGACCAGTTCTTCAACAAAATTCCTGAAGGGTCTAAACTGATGTGTGCTTTCAAGGTCAAAAGAGAAGCTTGATCTGTAGTGACATTGGTTTCCGATATGGCCAAACACACCATTAGAGTGACTATCAAAAGAATTGCAGCAGCATAGTCTTGAGATTTCTCCATGATTATGTCTAGTTTAGATTACTGGTCTCCATATGTTTAAGAGCTGGAATACTACAAGAAAACGAAACATGCTTTCTTTGACTTTTTGGATTATAAAAATGAAGAATTACGTGACAACCTTTGAATAAAACTAAAGATGTGCATATTTATATGGTTGATAAATTGATAAAATAGTAAATCTCAATATAATGAAAATGATTTTATATGTGAAAATGATTTTATTTTTCAACCATATAAACCATATATGTGCATATTTAAATATGTGAAAATGATTTTATTTTTTTTAAAGAAAAATCGAATTTTAAAAAAGTGGGAACCAAACAAAACTTAAATATAATAGAAAAAATAATAAACACACAAGCTGGCTGCTTATCATGATTTGTTCAAGGAAGATATCTCAATCATCTATTTTATATGATTCTACTCATCCTTATATATTAAAAAAGAAAAGGAATTTCATTTTGAGAAAAAAAACCTTGTCCTTTTTTTGATTACACTATTTAAAATTGTCATTCTACAATAAACAACTTAGTATCTCAAAGCATAGGAAGGAAACTTTCATATTTATAAAAGTTAGAATAAACTACATAAATTTTCCTTACGTTTATGACAATTATATACACGTCCTCTCTATATTCAAAAATTTCATAAATCTCCTCAAAGATTTACTCTTGATAACATATCTTCTCCCCTCGGCAAAAGGTAAATAATATTTTTCTTCATTTTACCCTTCTGTACTATTTTTTAATATTTAAATTTAAAGTCTTTCTTTCTTATTATTTATTAAATGTATTTTTCCATACTTTTGATTTGGATGAGATCATTTTAGTTAAAGGAAAAAAAAACCAATTATAACTATTGCTATAAAATTTAAAAAATTATAAAACAGATTTAAAAAAAAGGTTGATATATAATTAAAAAGCCAGCATAATTTAATATTTAAAAAGAATTTAATAAAGCTAATTGAAAATTCATTAAATATTTTTTTGGTATAACTGCATACGTAATTAAATGTGTGTTTGAGCGAAAGAATGTATTTTTAATAGTAGATTGATGAAGAATGTGTAGTTAAAAAATGAGAAAAATTTTTGAATTTGCGTGTAATATTATTTTATTGAAGAATGCATGGTTTAAATGATATTAAATCACTGTTTGTAATGTATTTTTTTGAAAGAATGTGGCTCTAACAGAGCCTTAAAGTGTAATACAATAAAACCAATTAATCGACACAGCCCTAACCACACAAAACTGTATTGCCAGTTTTGGTACTAAAGTAGAAAATAGCACAATCAACATATGCAACTCTGAAATGAGCAAGTTCATGGAATACTTTTTTTTTTTATACTCTTGACATTTATACTAAATTTGTTTTATAAAAAAATAAAAGTAATATTACCCTAAATATTAATTATGATTATACATCACTGTATCTAAATAAATATGGAAATGGAAATGAACTTTTCAACTTGCAGAAATCTCGTCCTTTTCTTAAATATGTTATTTAAAAAGCATTCTAGAATATGTCAAATTATAAGAAGGAAATTTTTCTTATTGATATAAAAAATATTGTCATCATAATTTCTTGAATAATTACAAATTCACTAACCAATAGGAACATTCAATTTTTAAGAATGAAATACTACCATCCCTCATAAAATGTTTGTAATGAGTCATAGGGTATTCTTTATTCACTTGTATCCCCCCCCCCCTTCTGTCAACACCTTCATATGTGTATTAATCTAAATCACCTTGAAAAGTAGGTAATATAAAAATGAAAATACAAAAAATCAAAGTACTAAACAAAACATTCTAGTTCGTGAGCTACTTTTTCCCCTTTAGATATAAAGTTATAAGAACCACAACTAACCACACCTGCTGCCAGCATCAAATCTTTCTCGCAAAGCAAATGCTTCAGCATTACTTGACTAGACGCTAACTACATACCGAATAGCTTCCTGCTATCAAAATGTAAAATTAGTTGATCTTCTTTATTTGCAATAGTAAGTAGGATGGATAAAATTAGCAATCCACTGGGAAGAATAAATCATTAATCAACTCAGTCTACTACATGCTCGAAGCAGCTATTAGGTCTCGAACAAGAGTGACATCCCCATATGGTGGTGACACCAACTTGAATTCCTAATAGACTTGCACATTTTTTTCCATTACCAACATGCCACCATAACCCCCTTTCCAACTATTGGTGTCCCTATAAGATGCTCGTCTAAAGGAAGGGCGAGCGAAAATACCTCCTACTGTCAAGTACATGTCACGGTAATTTATTTTGGAAAATCAAAGCTACTTATTAATCTAGTATAAGGATCATCTGCCACTCTTGTTCAGCAACGAAACCTTGATCGAACATCCTCAAGTCCCTAAAGCACAATCCACCTTAATGTTTCAATAAGCAAATTTTATCCCAGGAGATTCCCCCAATTTTCCTCATACTTTCTGTCACGCTCCACCTAGACCTCTGGGCTATAGGATTTTTATCATGAAGTTAGGTCTCTGACGGCTTAAAAACACTCATGATGTGTGTAAGAATATCCTATAGCACTAATTTGAAATAAACTTCTCATCACCCACCTGAAAAGAAATTCCTCATCCAACCCTTAACCCTTTTTTCCCAATTATGTCTTAGTATATAGTCACAATAGTTTGGCATTTGAGTCTTCGTACAACTGGAGGTCACCCCAAATAGGTATCATGAGGCTGCCCATGAGGTAACCCAATCAGTTCTTCGCTGCTTTGCAGATTGTCCTTTCAATATTAGGCCAAATGTAATAATAGACTTTTCAAAATTGAGACCAGAAGCTTATTGCTACTCTAACAATCCTACTAATAGCCTAATAGTTAATTTCTAATCCACATATGAAGAAGATGGAGTTGTCCACAAGAATAGATGACTCCCACATGGAATATATAGAGCGCAAGCATTACATCCCCATCAATTGGCCTTCATGTTCTTCCAATCTCAATGGTCTATAAAAAGCTTTAGCAAGTAACAAGAATAGATAATGCGACAAATGTCATCCTTGTCTAAGCTCCTTGGACGCTGCTACTGATCCTTGGGCTCTACCATTAAGATTAAAAGAGGGATGATTTGTAGAAATACAGCTTTATATTAAGTAGTCCCATTTCTATGAGAACCCTATGTGCTCCGTAACTTTTGTAATGACAAGAATTTTGCTTATGTTTTCTTAGTAAACAGTATTCTAGAAAAATCTATTTTTGAGGGGAGAATATTTATAACCATGCATAAAACTCCAAATGAAGGCATCAGTATCGCATTTACGCAAAATAGAAGTTTGTAAATTGTTTTGTTAGCTGGTTTTAAACTTGTTTTTCAATGGTCTTTTCTTGTTGTTTACATTAAGAATACAATATATGATTACTTGAATCATCTTTCCTGCCCCCAAACAAAAAGCTTCTGAAATAGGTACGGAAATTACTTGAAACTTAAAATTGAACAAAACAATTAAATGACATCAGGCGGAACTATAAAGATGGCAATCCCCATTTCCCTTCCTCCATTACAAAGAAGTTATGTTGGGCTCCAAAACATGACATAACGTGGCCCAACCCTTATTGACAAAACATATGATTATGCTATTCAACTTTTACTTCAAAATACATAAGATGAATCATGACGTTCCTAAACATTTTTCAATATCATTTATGACACGTTTCAAAACAAGTCATTGTAGTAACATAACATAAGAGGAAGAAATCAAAGATCAACTTAAATACAGGGTTCATGAATAACCTACTTTAGGAAATAGAAAGCTCATTTCTTAAGTGAAACAATGACGGGCATCATATCATCCTCAAATGCTCCCTTAAAGTGTAAGTTTCCCAGTGCGAGAAAGAAGAGACAAAGACAAGATGCTGAATGCTTATCTTATGCAATTTGTGGATTTTATCAACAATGGAATTAATGGCTTTGGTCTTGAAATTCATCTACCGATAGGAGTACATAGTTAAGCAAGCAAAGGCTCTCTTTCCACCGAACTGTATACACTTCAACAAAACAGTGATTTTGCGACAAGATTTTTCGCGACATACAAAAAGTTGTTGCAATAAGTGATTTAACGTGACAATTTTTTAAAGTTTGTCATGAAGATCATGGTGATATAAATAAGTATCAAAAAATATAAGGTGACATAAAAAGTTGTCGTGAAATGTGAGAAAGCGAGACAAATAATAAAGACTATTGCAAAAAAAATGAGGGAAGCAAGGCGCAAAATTATTTTTGGGGCGAAACTTATGGCGACAAAATTTTATTTCTTGCTACAAAGTATTTGTGATGCAATAGGATCTACTTTTGCGACAATGAATATTTGTTACTAAAAATTCAATAGATAGTGGAAAAATGACTACAAAAATTTACTTTTTGCAACGGAAAAAAAAAATGTTGACAAAGGCTAGACTCTGATGTTGTCATATAGTAGAAGGATAAAACAACGTGCAACGCACGTTGTAAAAAGCCTCAATTGCAAGTTGTTGCTAAGTTTTTTTATGACATTGCTTGCCTGTTGCTTTTATAATATATTGCAACATTCTTTGATTGTTATCTTAACTTCTTTTGCAATGGTATGTTTACCCCCTTTTTTACAAATATTGTGGTGAAATAAACAAGTACCTAAAAAATATAAGACGGCATTCTTCACCCAGTAATAGCTCTATTTTTATTTTTATTTTATCCAATTCTAGTTCGAGACGCCATTATCTGCCAAGGAAAAAAGAAGTGATTTTAAAAAAAAAATTTAATCGAATTATTTAAAATAAAAAAATAAAAAAACCCGAAATGCTGAATGAGCTATATTAGATCAACTAAGAAAAACAAAACTGATTTTAAAATAAAAAACCAAAACCGAAATGTAATTTCAGCCCAACTCAGACCTATTAATTAAAAAAATGAAAATCAAAAATTGAATTCACATTCACGCCTCCGTCGTTAACCATCTATAATTGAATTCACATTCACGCCTCCGTCGTTAACCATCTATAATTGAATTCACATTCATGCCTCTGCCCCAAAATCTCCCCTCTGCCTCCCGTTAATGCTACTCTCCGCCCCTCGCCGCACCTCATTGTCGCCGCTACAAGCAACGAGAAGCATAAATGGTGTCAAGTGCAACGGTGCTGTTTTGGAGGGCAACAGGTTTGTGAATCCCTGGCTTCTCTTCCAATAGCACCAGAGAATTGAATCTGCCTCTTATTCACAGGGTAACATTCAAATTATTTTACCAGTGTTGGTCACCTAGGTTTTTATGGTTAAAAAGGAACAATGCTAAGCATAATGGGATTGAGATGAATGCCTATAGGGTTATTTAAAGAATAGAATTTTTGGTTTCAAATTTGATGGGGGCTAAGTTTGTCAATGAATTAAACAACGTTGTAAGGAAATCAAAGTTGAACGCAGGTAGTCTAATGGATGAATCCAATTGCAGTTGAACTCAGATGGGTCTTTAAAAAGTGATAAACAGGAACTTTAAGGGTATGTTTTATGGAGTTTCCATGACTTCTATAATGATGGACAATAGCAGTACAATGGATTTCTTTAAAATACCCTGTAATTATTTCTAAAGTTCCCCCAACAGTGAATGAACAATTTGATTTGGCTTGCTAATCATATGGCCCTTTTTGTTTTAGAAGCTTTTCTAATTTTTTAATTGGTGTCTTTGGGGTTCTATTATGAAGAAAGCTTGATGGAAAAATAACTAAGGAAAGAAGGAACCAATATGGAAGTCTTTGGGAGTTTTGGCGTCAATATTAAAGATTTGAACTTTGGAGAAATTTTCTCCTCCACGTTGTGATCAGAATAAATTTTCTCTAATTTTTTATTCCTTGCATCTTTGTTTCTGCCATATTTCCCTGTTCAGCATCGTTTTGTGGATTAATGTTTCATGTTGCTGTTTGTAGTTTTATTAAGAGAAGGTGATTGCACCTCTTTTGGTGTTGATGACTCTCTGCCCCTGTTGCTGCATCTATTTTTTAGTTTCATAAGAATTGCTCAATTAATTGGTGTTGATTTCACTTTTTGAACAAGCATTGCTTCACATTTCTTTTTTTTTTTTTTGGTTGCATTTTACTATTCTGCCTGGTTTTTCCTGCTCATCTGTGACTTTTTATGAGTGTATAATACCTTCTCTTTTATATTTATTTATTTTGGTACTTGGGCTTGCATCTCAAAATTTAAGGCAAACGAGTGGGAAGGATATGATCATGGATGTTACAAAGAGTAGAGTTGCTGTTGCAGTTAATGGTTCTAAGGGAATTTCAAGAACTGCTTGAACGTTGCATGAGCTGTTGCATGGGAACGTGCATTACCTGGATTGCTTTTCTGTTTTGTATGCTGGCCATTTTTCTTCTTTTTTGCATAATTGCTACATTTGTTATTCACTTGTAGGACTTAAGTCGTTTTTTCCTTTATGTTAATTTCTGTTGCATTATGTACGTGAGTTTCGACAATCAGTTAAAGCTAGGCTTATTTAAAGATTGCCCGTATGAATAAAATGATCAGATGATTTTTTATCCAAATTATTGTGGTTATTACTCTTACCCTAAAGAGAGTTAAAGTGTGAGTGGGATTTCTGATTAGGACCAAATCAAGTGGTATTAGAGCCCAGTTGGTATGTCTCCTAATAAGGAACGTATCAAAAGCTTAGAGGTTAAGCTTGGAAACCTTCAGGAAGGCATGAACAAGATAGAACTTGGTATAGTTGACAAGATGAGCCAGCTCGAAGTAGCTTTCCACCGAGTGTCCCAGGCTTTGCTCTCCAACAAGGAAGGCACTAGCCACAACAACATGGAGTAAGATAGCAATTCTGGCAACAACAAGAAGGAAGACATGGGGGGAACCGACTGGTGGTGTCATCCAAAATGGCCAAACTTGAGTTTCCCAAATACTCAGATGAGGACCTAACAAAATGGTTCTCACGAGCGGACCAATATTTTGAGTTTCAAGCCATGGCAGAAGAGTAGAAGGTCTCATTGGCTTCTTTTCATCTGGAAGGCGAGGCCTATCAATGGTGGAGGTGGTTAAGTTGGACATATAGAGAAGAAGGAAAGGAAGTAACGTGGGCAGTCTTTCAGGAAGAATTATGGGCTCGATTTGGACCTATCGATAGAAAGGACTTTGATTGTCACATATACGGCAGACAGGTTCCCTGTGTGAATACTAGAGAGAATTTGGAAGATTGGGCAACTATGTGCAACAATGGACTCAAAAGGCTTTGGTGGGAACCTTCATGGGAGGATTCAAGTCAGAGATTACGGAAGGGATCCGCATGTTTAAGCCTCAGATTCTCAAGGATGATATTAGTCTCACTCACATGAGAGAGGAATAGCTTTCTCACTAATGAAAGTATGTCCGACCACTGCCAAATAATCACCCACAACTGGCGTTGCCCGCCTTGAGGAAACCCAACCCAACTTCACCTATTAAGCGCCTGTCTTGTGAAGAGATGAAAAAGAAGAGAGCAAAAGGGCTATGTTTTAACTGTAATGAACGCTTCACGACAGGCTACAAGGGCCGTGGCCTCAGTTATTGTTGTTAGAAGCACCTCCAGGAACTAGTACCATGACGTGTGAAGAAGTTTCGATGGAGACTATGATAGAGGAGGAGCAAGGTGAGCAAATAGAGCTTGAGATTTCGCTGCATGCACTAACGAGATGGTCATCGCCGAAGACCATGAGGGTGGTTGCCAAAATTTGTCCACTGGAAGTGGTAGTTCTAATTAATAGTGGCTCAACACATAACTTTATTAGAGATCGAGTTGCTCACCTCCTTCGACTTTTTGGTAGTGCCAATCGAATCATTCACGGTACGAGTGGCCAATGGGGAACGATTCAATTGCCAGGGGAGATTTGAAAAAGTCCAAGTTAATTTACAAAGCATTCCCTTTTCACTGGCTCTTTATGCATTGCCCTTGTTAGGCCTTGACTTAGTTCTTGGAGTACAATGTTTAGAAATGTTAGGTTCGGTGATTTACAATTGGAAGCAACAAACTATGGAGTTTCAAAAGAGAATATAACCAGAAGGTTACAAGGAGCGGACCAGCAAGATATTCGTATAGCTTCTCTCAAAGAAATTTCCAAGGAGCTTCGCCGACGCCATTCTTTGTTTACTATCTATCTATGCTTCATGGAAGAGTTATCACAAATTGATATACATCCAGACATGCAGCATGTGCTAGCTCAGTACATGGATGTCTTTGAAGAGCCCACAAAGTTGCTACCTGTAAGAGAAATAGACCACAGAATTTCCCTTAAGGAAGGAATCGAACCTGTCAACGTTCGACCTTATCGATATGCATATTACCAGAAGGCAACAGATACAGGTAGTACGTGCTATTGTAGGCACTCCAAATTAAAACCTTTACTCCTTCAAAAAAATGTAGTAGTGGAAGTAAGGGTCGATCCCACGAAGAGTGATTAGTGTATTTCTATGCTAAATTAACTAAAAGGGGGTTTTGAATGTGTTGAAATCAATTCTAACTAAAAACAATGTAAATTAATAAATTGGATTAAAGCAATGAGAAAAACTAACCTTGGCCTAAGTCAATATCCACCTTCGAAATTTTACAACTGATCATAGATGCAAGTATGAATGAATTCATATTTTGAATATTCACCGTTGGAAAAATAATTACCATTCAAATTAATTTTCTATTCCTCCTTAAGTGTAATTAGTTAGAGCAACGACCTTCTAACTAATCCTAATTATCAAACAACCATAGACAAGTGCTAAGATTTAATTCAATAATAGCTTTACGTATTAGAGAAATCGATGAACTATATAACACAAGCTAAGCGTTTGCATTTAACCTATTCAAACATTCATCCTAAGATTTAATAATTTCCAAACCAAAAAATCACTAATCTTTGTTGCTTCACAAGTTAAATCAATCAAACAATTACGGATTTAATGTTTAACTTAGCGGGAGATTGTAATGAATAACAAACTAGTATGCATCTTAGCAATTAAACACAACAATCATTGAAAATAATGCAAAAGAATGTTCAATACCCAAAAACATGAATTAAACTAATAAAACAATTCGATCTCATAGTTGTATAGATTTTGGGGCTTCAATATTCTCGACCAAGTATGAGAAATTAGCTGGACATCTTCAATTTTAGAGCACAAAAGAGAGAAAAGTGATTCGGGGGCGCTCTTTCACGTTCTAGGGTGAATTAGGGCATTTATGTGGTGAAAAGATTTGTTTCCATACATGGTTGGACGGAAAAAGGAAATAAAAAATCCCTCCTCGAATTCCTCCCATGCGGCCACATGGTATATTTCCATGCTACCACATGGAACAATAAAAAAGGCTCTAGAAATTGTTGAACCAGTTCGTGCGACCGCATGGTTATACGGTTTTCTCCGCCGGACAGCTTTCAATATTTTAGTCATAACATTCTCTCCCAATGTCTGATTGAGGCGATATTAGTTGCATTGAAAAGATGACTCAACGATCTACAACTTTTCTTCAGAAGTCATCTTCCAATTCGATTGTCTGCCATGTCTAAAATGGGTCCCAATATGATGCTAAAAATCGGTGCATTACGTTTTCGATCGGAAATTGATGTGTGACTATACTTCGACTATATTTCACCTCTTTGACTTCTTTCTTCATCCACTTGACCTATAAAACTCTTGAATCTTCATTCCATCGTTCGTCTCCCGGTTCAAATTTTGGATATTTGCAATTCAATCCTTGATCTTTTGATTTCTTTCACTTCGGTCCTTCTTCACTCCTTTCCTCTAATTTATGCCATAATCATCCAACTGCGACCTAAATCAAAATATAAGGGTACTCAGTACATTTAGGCGTTAATTAATCACAAAAATGAATGTATTAATGGATGTAAAACATGACATTTTATGTCTTATCAAATTCCTCCACACTTAACTTTTGCTCGTCCTCGAGTAAAATTCAAGTTCACTTTCACAAAAATGTTAAAGTTGCAATGCTATCAACGTAGAACAATCAAACTCGTTAAAACACATAACACATCATGAACAAATATTCTCACACAACTTATAAGCAATTAGCAAGCATTCTCAAATAAGGATGGAGTAAACCAAACATGTAAACCCTCGCGGATATTAGTACTCAACTTTCATGTGTTTAAGGGGTAAGTGTTTCGCTCAAGTTCATTCCAATAGAGATGTTCTACCATATGCTTGCATATCTTCTCATTCTCCACCAATTAGATCACAAGCATAACACAAATCATAAGGTCTTTTCCATGGGTTGTAATGTGGCCTAGGGTCCAGGTGGGAAGTATTTGTATAAGTGACTCAAAAGCCATTGAAACTAGTGGAGTGAGAAAAATGAATTGCCTCAAGCTCAAACATATATAAGATATGTAAGATGACCACTCCACCTAACTGTTTCTTTTCATTTATTTCACACAACTCAATTCCTTCTTGTAATATATTAGGAGGAATCATGAGCATAAAATAATTTTGTAACCTTGAAAATTATTTCCTCCATCACTTCTTTCTTTTTCATCTCTTTCATCCCCTTTTTTTTTTTTTCAAATTTTTCTCTCTTTTTTTTCAATAAATTTTTTCATCATTTTTTTTTCCAAAATATGACACTAATAATGGAACTTATGCATTGTAATTGAGAACATGTTCCATTTCACCAATTATACTCCTACCGAAATTTAGATACCCCCACACTTACTTCTTTTGCACTCCCATATGTAACAAAATGATGAAAAATACTCCACTAGCTTTCTAGCTTGGGTAAGATTATTGTTTTTTTCCCTTCAGATTTAAAGCTTGTAACATGGACTCAAAAAGAAAAGGCTATAAGGCTCAAAGGGGTTCAACAAAGGGACAATTAATTATAGGGTAGGCTATTGGGCTCAGGTGGCTAAATTATGCAACAAAGATGGCCTTAATCATGTTCATGCATGCACGTATCAATATGATCTTGAAGAGAATCAATGCAATTTCTAGAGAAACAAATCCACGGAAGAAAATCACTCATGAAAGAAAATAGTGAGACTGATATGGATGCGTCAGTCTTAAATGCTCAAAATCTCACTGGCTTTTTGTCTACACATTTTGGTTACTACCATTCTTAAAGAAAGTAACTTAACCAATTAACTCTAAGTAGGAAAGATCATTTATTCCATCATGTTATGCACTCTTCAGAGACTGAATTGAATCTTGCAAATAACACACGACCAAAAATCATTTAAAAACACAGCTTTTCTTTCAATCTTTCGAATTTTTTTTTTTCCTTTTCTTGTCAAAAGTAATGGAAGCATGACCCCGAATCAAAAATTTAAAAACAACCTAACCTAAATTTTCTCCCCCACACTTAAAATTTACATTATCCCCAATGTAAAGTGAAATGCAAAGAAGAGAACAAATTTAACCTAAAATATGAATGCAAATACGAAAACGAAAATAAAATGTAAAGGAACGAACTCCCCTTGGGTTGCCTCCCAAGCAGCGCTTTTGTTTATTGTCTTTGGCTAGTCTTATTGCTTGGTTCCTCAACCAGCATCAATTAGGTTTCCAAGGCCCCAAGTCCTCACCTCCTCCATTTGGAGACCTGCGTAGAAAGGTATCTTGTTAGAAACTGACAAAACATTATGCAAATTTTTACTTGACTTTGGTGACTTTGGAGAAGCATTCAATGCTGCAATGGTTTCCTGTAAGGTAGTATGCAGGGGTATCTCTTGATCCACCTCCTCAATATGCTTAATAATGACAACTTTTACTGCACTTTTTTTCATCAGGTTCTAAAACTTCTTGTTCTAAATTATCAATCACTTTAATAGAATAAGCAAGGTTAGTTTCGTCAGAATGTTTCATGGCATCATAAATATTAAATTCACTGAGTTTATCGTCAAATTCCATAGTAAGCATGCCACTATAAAAATCTATTTTAGCTTTGGATGTCTTTAAGAATGGTCTTCCAAGCAAAATAGGGATAGTTTGATCACTATATCCCGTATCAAGCACATAGAAGTTAGGGGGAAAAAAACCTAATCATTAATTTTCACGAGAACAACCTCAACTACACTCTTAGGATAAGCATTAGATTTATCAGCTAATTGAATTACCACGCTAGTTTCATTCAGATCCAAATTTTAAAGAAGCGTATATAGAGTATGACATTAATAGAAGCTCCTGAGTCTAACAAAGCCTTTTCAAATCTAGTGTTACCTATCATACAAGGGATGTAAACATGCCTGGATCTTTGCATTTTGTAGGGAGTGTTTGTTGAATGATTGCAGAGACATTTTCACCTACGTTTATCTTTTCACACCTTTTAAGTTTCTGTTTTCTTTTAATGGTACACAATTCCTTGAAGAACTTAGCATAATGAGATATTTGTTTAATAGCATCTAACAATTGAATGTTTACCTCACATTTACGAAAAGTTTCATAAAGTTCGTCATTTGGTTCATCTTTCCTAGATTCTGCTAAAGCCTGAGGGAAAGGGGGTATTGGTTTATACTCAAAAAGGGGTGGAAACTTACGCTTAAGTGCACCATCGTCATTGGGAACAATATTTTCTTCAGTGGCATCTTTCTTCTTTTCCTGCTCCAGTGATGTAGAGGTTGCCCTTGGAATTTCAACATTCTTACCACTCCTCAACAATATTGCACTTACATTTTCCTTTGGATATACCATTGTTTGAGAGGGTAATTTTCCCGAACCTTGTGCTTCCAGCCTGTTGATTGAGGTTACCATTTGACCCATCTGGTTCTCCAAACTTTTAATACTTGCCCTTGTCTCCTATCGAAATTGCAAAGTGTTAGTGGCAAGAGACTTAACAATATCTTCCAAAGGCATACCTGAGTTAGAAGTTTGGCCCTGTTGTTGTTTAGGAGGATATGGTTGCCTGTATTGCTAGAAGTTTGGGTGATTTGGAGGCATTAGTTGATTCACTTGTTGACTCCCGTAGCTAAAGTTAGGATGATCCCTCCATCCTCGGTTGTAGGTATTGGAGTAAGGATCATAATTCCTTTGTAGTTGTCTAGGAAAGCCGCCCATTGCATTAACTTGTTCATTGGGGTCTTCTTGAAGATTTGGGCACATGTCAGTTGGATGTCCCATCACCGAACAAATTCCGCGCGCCTTCGTCATTTGCATATTACCTACAGCCATTTGACTCGCAAGAGAAGTTAGACTCGCAAGTTGTTTTTCAGGAGATGAAACATTTACCTCATTAACATGTCTAGGGGGGGTATCGAGTCTAGTTCCGAATTGTTGAGAATTGGCCGCCATGTTTGCAATCAAATTCCTCGCGCCCTCAAGAGTTTTATCCACCAAAGCTCCTCCACTTGCAGCGTCAATCATGCTCCTATCAGTGGGTAGAAGACCTTCATAGAAATACTGGATGAGAAGTTGTTCGCTGATTTGATGATGGGGACAGCTTGCACATAGTCGCTTGAAACACTCCCAGTATTCATGTAAGGATTCTCTACTGTCTTGCATTACACCACAAATAGCCTTTTGGTTCTTTGCTACCCTTGAAGCTAGGAAATATTTCTCCAAAAACAACCTCTTCATTTCCTCCCATGTTGTGACACTTCCAGATGGTAGATAGTAGAGCCCGTCCTTAGCTGAGTCCTTCAGGGAAAATGGAAAAGCTCTCAATTTGATTTGTTCTTCAATTACCCTCGTGGGTTTCATACTTGTGCACACCACATGGAATTCCTTTAAATGCTTATGAGGATCTTCACCTACAAGACCATGAAAAGTAGGCAAAAGATGTATTAGTCCAGATTTTAATTCAAAAGAGGTGGCAGCATCTAATGTAGGAAAAGTTATGCAGCGGGTTGTTGATGCAAATCTGGAGCTGCAAGCTCTTTCAAAGTTTGATTCCTAGCCATGTCAATCCTTAACCTGCGCAAAGTCCTTTCTATTTTCGGATCGTACTGCAAATCACCTTGGTTAGAAGATCTAGTTACGGGCATACACAATTAAGGAAGCCAAATAAAAAAAAATGTAAGCAAACTTTTTTTTTTTTTTTGGGTATTTTCGAAATTAAAATTTTTTTTTGGAATAAAAATCTAATGAAACAAATAAAAAGCACAAAAATAAACTAAATCACTCCCCGGCAACGGCGCTAAATTTTGGTTCGTGCTGTCATAGGCACACCAAATTAAAACCAATACTTCTTAAAAAAAATGTAGTAGTGGAAGTACGGCTCGATCCCACGTAGAGTGCTTAGTGTTTTTCTATGCTAAATTAACTAAAAGGGAGTTTTGAATGTGTTGAAATAAATTCTAACTAAAACAATGCAAATTAATAAATTGGATTAAAGCAATGAAAAAACTAACCTGAGCCTGAGTCAATATCCACCTTCGAAATTTTATAACTGATCATAGATGCAAGTATGAATCAATTCATATTTTGAATATTCACCGTTGGAAAAATAATTACCATTCAAATTAATTTCCTATTCCTCCTTAAGTGTAATTAGTTAGGGCAACGACCTTCTAACTAATCCTAATTATCAAACAACCATAGACAAGCACTAAGATTTAATTCACTAACAGCTTTACGTATTAGAGAAATCAATGAACTAGATAACACAAGTCAAGCGTTTTGCATTTAACCTATTCAAACATTCTTCCTAAGATTTAATAATTTCCAAACCAACAAATTACTAATCATAGTTGCTTCACGAGTTAAATCAATCAAACAATTACGAATCTGATGTTTAGCTTAGCGGCAGATTGTAATGAATAACAAACTAGTATGCATCCTAGCAATTAAACACAACAATCATTGAAAATAAGTGCAAAAGAATGTTTAATATCCAAAAACATGAATTAAACTAATACAACAATTCGATCTCATAGTTGTATAGATTTCAGGGCTTCAATATCCTCGACCAAGTATGAGAAATTAGCTAAACATCTTCAATTTTAGAGCACAAAAGAGAAAAGTGATTTGGGGGCGTTCTTTCACGTTCTATGGTGAATTAGGGTATTTATGTGGTGAAAAGATTTGTTTCCATACATGGTTGGACAGAAAAAGGAAATAAAAAATCGTGCCTCGAATTCCTTCCATGCGGCCGCATGCTATATTTCCATGCTACCGCATGGAACAATAAAAAAGACTCCAAAAATTGCTGAACCAGTTTGTGCAACCGCATGGAAAACTAATTGGAACCGTGCGACTGCATGGAAAACGAACCGAGCGACCGCATGGTTATACAGTTTTCTCCGTCGTATAGCTTTCAATATTTTAGTCATAACTTTCTCTCCCAATGTCCGATTGAGGTGATTCAAATTGTATTGAAAAGATAACTCAACGATCTACAAATTTTCTTCAGAAGTCATCTTCCAATTAGATCGTCTACCATGTCTAAAATGGGTCCCAATATCATGCTAAAAACCGCTACATTACTTTTTCGATCGGAAATTGATATGTGATTATACTTCGACTATATTTCACCTCTTTGACTTCTTTCTTCATCAACTTGACCTCTAAAACTCTTGAATCTTCATTCCATCGTTCGTCTCCCGGTTCAACTTTTGAATATTTGCAATTTAGTCCTTGATCTTTTGATTTCTTTCACTTTGGTCCTTCTTCACTTCATTCCTCTAATTTATGCCATAATCATCTAATTGTGACCTAAATCCAAATATAAGGGTACTCAGTACATTTAGGCATTAATTAATTACAAAAATGAATGTATTAATGGATGTAAAATATGACATTTTATGTCTTATCAACTGGAAATGCTCAATAAGGGGATTATAAGAACTAATACTAGTCCCTTCTCTTCACCTGTGCTCTTATCGCGCTCTCAATGCCATTACAGTTAAAGATTGTTTTCGCATACCCACGATGGAAGACATGCTTGATAAATTACATAGAGCTACTTCTTTTTCTAAGCTAGATCTTTCGGTGGGATATCATCAAATAAGAATGCACCCTCCTGACATTTCTAAGACTGCCTTTAGAACGCTCAATGGCCATTATGAATACTTGATCATGCCGTTTAGGTTGTGTAATGCCCCTTCCACCTTTCAGGCTGTTATGTATACAATTTTCAGTCTTTATATCATAAAATTCATCTTGGTTTTCTTTGATGATATCTTAATTTAGTCCTACTTGGGAAATGCATTTAGCACACGTGGAAAAAACTCTAAAAATCCTAAATTCACAAAAGTTCTTTGTCAAGGCTGGCAAGTGTGTATTTGCCAACAAGAACTTGAATATTTGGACCATATTGTGACACACCACGAAGTTAAGGTAGACCAAGGAAAGATGGCCGCCATGGTAGTATGGCCCCTCCCTACTATTATTACTGAATTGCATGGTTTTTTAGGGCTAACACGTTATTACAGGAAGTTTGTTCAGAAATATGGAGTTATAGTTCGCCCTCTCACTAATCTTCTTAAGAAAGGAAAGTTTGAATGGAATAAGGAGGCAGAGGCTGCTTTTCTCACCCTCAAAGAGGCCATGACAACAACTCCCATACTTCCTATGCTAGATTTCAATGAGTCATTCACCATTGAAACTGATGCATCAGAAGAGAGAATAGGTGATGTTCTATCCTAAGGGAGAAGACCAATTGCCTTCATGAGTCAAGCTTTGGGGATTACGAAATAATCTTGGTCCACCTATGCAAAGGAAATGCTTGCTATATTAGAGGTGATTCTTACGTGGCAACCATACCTCTTGGAAAAGAAGTTTATCATTCAAAAAGATCAAAAGAGTCTCGAATATTTTTTAGAGCACTGTGTGGCAACTCCAAAGCAACAAAAGTGGGTGGCTAAGTTATTGGGCTATGATTATGAGATAGTCTACCAACCAGGCTGTGACAATTCCGCTGCGGATGCCCTTTCCCGAAAGCCCAATAGCCCAATTCTTAACCATTTGTTTGTGCCACAAGTTACAATTTGGGAAGAAATAAAGAAGGCTGTCGATCGTATGCTTCATATCGTGTCATATATATTACCTTGATTCGTTTAATTTCCTAACAAATGGTATCAGGGCCATTGGTTGTGATTTATTCGAGGTTTTTGTTATTGATGGAAGTCATGAAGTATGAAATTTCACTCTTGGATCATAATACAAGATTCTCATAATAGCAAGTGAAGATACGAGCTATACTCGCGCAAATGGATTTTGATGATGCATTGTTGGGATTTGACAAAAAGCCCATAACTTGGACAATGGAGAAGAAACATTGGAGGGATCGAAAGGCACTTTTATAGATCCATCTTCATCTTTCCAACAATATTCTTTAGAACGTTCTGAAGGCGAAAAATGGCAACTAAGTCGTGGTTGAAACTGAAGCAATTGTGCATGGCTAAAAATCTACAATGAAATTGCTTGTATTCTCATCGCGTGGCAGAAAGTAGATCTTTGGAAAATCATCGCCAGTTTGAAGACTTTAGAGGTAATGTATGATGAAGAAGATTTGGCCTTAATTCTTTTGTCTTTGTTGCTCGCTTCGTATAGAGACACAATCTTGTATATATAGTCGTGATAACCTCACCATTGAAGATATGTATGATATCTTATTTTTAAAAAAAGAAGATGAAGCATCTAGTTGGATATGAGGTTAGATATCGAGAAGACCTTGTTGTTCATAGTGATCGGAGAAGGAATAAGTTTAGATTAAGCTTCTGTAATCAGGTTTGTTATTATTGCAAGAAGAAATGACACATTGAAAAAGATTGTGACAAATTACCGAATAAATATAATTTGATTGCAAATCATGAGAAGCAATCAAATATATCATACGAGATCAACACAACCAAGAACTATTTTGAATGATGGAGAATTTTGACAATTTATGATATGGAATCCAAACAAGACAAGGAGTGAATCTTGGATACAGCTTGTACATTCCATATGTGTTCCAATTGTGATTTGTTTGAAACATGTGAGATGGTGACGCAATGTGTCGTCGTCACGAGTAGCAATGAACTTTATTGGGCAGCTGGTATTGGTAGAGTCTTATTGAAGCTCGTGGATGGAACATATAGAAAACCTGATCATGTTCGACATAATATATGTTCTCTGGAGGAGGTAGAGTTGAGGGGTAGAAAGACTGTTCAAGTTGTATTGGAATGGTGCAAAAGGTCCTTAATTATACATCCGGCAAGGTCAGATAGAATTTGTGAAGAAAAATAGCACAAATTTAGTACCATGGTGGAGATTTAGCTTGGTATTGTACCTATACGATTTGATTCGAGGTCCATATCGGAGAATACTACGCAAATGAGTTTGAAGGATATGGGTAATTTCGTTTTGTCACCATTACCTGTGGTTTCATCGTATTCAATAGTTGGGGATAGACACATTGGAGATAGATACGTGGATACTGATTCGGCTTTTAGCGTTTTTGAAGGTGTTAAGACTGGCTAGGAGCTTTCTACGAAAGCATTCGGACATTATCCTACTATAGGGTATGCTTCGTCAATGTTTGGTAATTTCTAATTCTTTGTGAATTTTGGGGAACCTAGTATTTGGGTTTATGTATCTATGTTGATTACACCATTGCAATGGACAAGTATTTTTTGTTGGAGAAAGTTCAATTCTTGTTAAGGAATTCAGATTTTTCGTTGAAGATGGATTTGTTTTTCCCATGCAAATTAATTAGCTGGCTTTTATTTTGTTGTTTGTTTGCAATCATATATTTCATAGTGTGTCATATATATTACCTCAATCAAATTTTATTTCCCGACAATCCAAAGAAACAAATCTCCAAACTAATATTTATGTTTGTCCAATTGTGTTTAATTTGTGTTACTGTCTCTTTCGGGCTCATTTTATACTTTTCATTTTCACTGCGCTCGCTACGCTTTGGTGAGATATTTTTTCCCAACAACCTATCTTCTAGAAGTTGAAATCTCAGGTTGAATGACTGAAGATCCAAATTTTCTTTAAAAAATTTGTTCTTTATGTTTCTGAACATATATCTTTCTTGACTTAATCAACTACAAGTCGAGTTGTTAATTCTCATCCTAGATCCTCTATCAAAATGGTAAACTGGTGGAGTTCCATCTAAACAAACTATAAATACATACATCAGAAGAAAATATATATATATATATATATATATATATTTGTTTTCTTCTTTAATATATACCCACACTGTCCAAAACCCTTATTCAATTGATTACATGAAACCTAATCTAGAATTCAAGCTGTCAACTATCAAAGTCTAAGGATGGTAAAATATTCCAGCCCTACCCTACCCAACCCAGCCCAAGATTGCTAGGTAATAATAGGGATGGCAGTGGGTTAGGTTTGGGGGTGGGCCCCATCCAATACTTGCCCTGCTTTAGATGAGGCCCATTGGCTGCCCCCTTTTTTAATTGTTTTTGCATTTTCAAAATTTCGAATTATGCTATGATTAAAGAATAAAATAAAAATTCAAAATGAGTTTTTAATTGGTGAATTGTCCAAAAATAAAATTATTTTTTGTTTTTTTCTCTTTACAGGGCGGGGCATCCCCACCCCGCCAACTAGTCAAGGTAGGGCGGATTTTTTTGCCATCACTAAATAATAAGTAAACTAGATAATAAATGGGAAATTTTTAAATCCCTTTTGCGTCCCACCTCCTAAAATCACCGACCAGGCCTTTCCGTAGGTGTCCATAACTACCCCCAAGTCCATGGTTATCAACAAATAACCTATAAGTTTGCTTATTTACTTATAAGTGAGTTTACTATATTTGTAAATGAATGTACTTATTTACTTATAAGTGAAAATACTTATTTACATGTCCACAAATATACTTTTTGTCTATAAAAATGTTTGAATAAATTACTTTTTACCACCTTTACATTAAAAAGTTATTGTTTTTCAAGTAACTCTTACATAAAACTTCTTTTTAATTTACAAGTAATTTTTTTTTTATGAACTTCGTTATCTACAAGTAAATTTAGTTGTATGTTAACTTATTTACTTATAAATAAATTTATATATTTCATATTTACTAACTTCACATTATTCTTCTGATACTATTTGGATAATCTGGTCTTAACCTACATTCTTGTGATAGAGTCTGTATCCATCTTACCCTTACGACTTTATGTTGTGTCCTCCCGAATCCGAACCCAAAATTTCATAATGCAGACATCTTCACTGTTATCTCTCAATTCTAAAAAAATTTACGTACCTAAGCTCTATCAAAAAAAAATAAAAAATAAAAAAAAATAAAAAAAATTGATTAATGGACTTTATGGGAAAATTTGTGTCATAACAAGAATTAGGCCACTTGATAAAATTCATTTATTATTTTATGCTTCTGATATGAATTCAGTATATGGCAAATCTGGAAAAATTTCATTCAATTACTTTAAAACAATTTCTTTTGGGAAAAAATTGGACACAGAATCATTAAGATATCACGTGCGATGCATTTTGAATTAAAATGTAATTATATGTCCAATGGAAAAATTACAATGCTTATCATGGGATAATTAAACGTAAAATATCAATAATAATTTGTTCTTCTGGGTAAATCAGTACTAGTAAATATTATTCTTTATTATCCCATCGATACTATGGATTGTGTCATATCTATATTTAGAAAAAACCATTTACATGACACTATCAGAAATGTAAAGTAAATTGCAATGCTCCTAAGATCACATTGGCCATCAACTGTAAGAAAGTGGCTGACTTTTCATCCTTCGGGAGAATTAATTTTTAGGAGAATTTGCAGTGCCAGTCCTAACTGTTTTCAAAAATATATAATAGTCCAAAATCTTTTAATCTTACTATTTACATCCCAAATCTTTTAATAAATGTACATTAGAAAGACCTCTAACATTTTCCGTCTGAAAATCTGTTGATTGACCAAAAGTCAAACGTTTAATTTAATTTGATACATTTAATGCAAAGTAAGTGGGTTTCCACATTTAATTAATTGAAAAATAAAAAATAAATAAAAAGAAGAGAATAAAAGACAAAACAATAATAATAATAATAATTTCATCTTCACCAATCCAACCCAGCCATACCAAACCAATGGAGTTCGCAGCGACTATCGCAATTATTGATGCGCTCTGCTAACACTTTGCCAAGCTTGGACCATCAACAATGTGGGATCTCTCCTCGGTTTAAGCTGGAGCGTAGAAATCTCCCTTTTCTGATGTTCTTCATGTGTAAAATCAGAATTTAAAATTCTTTATGTGTGAAATCCGAATTTTCTCCCTCGAGTTTGGTTATCTCTAGTCTAACATAGATATTTCGAGTTGATAGACCAGATACGCCATTAATCTTTCGATCCTCTAGTTTTGTCTGGAAACTCATTACTAAGTTGAAAATCTTCCAAATTCAGATCTCGATTGAATCGAAAATGAGCACACTGGATTTGTGAAAAATATTTGGATTCGGTTTTGTGTCTTTTTTAGTTTTTGCAACTTTTGGCACGGCTTTTAAGGAGGATGGTTGAGAGGGTGGTGTTGGTAGCGATGGCTGGTGGGAAAGTGTTATGGTGGCTGGATTGTATTTTTGTTGGCAAGGTGGTGGTGGGGCCGAAGGTGGTTGGAGGTGGCAAGGGGAGAAATCGGCCGGCTGGTAGCAATTACGGTGACTTTGTGGGGTTGGTTCAGGTTTTCGAGGTTTTTGTTTTAAACTGGCAAATAGTAGCGTGACATGTGGTATTATGTAACCTATTATGTAAAACTTCATATGCATGTAGCAAAGTCCTAAATGAAATTAGGAAGTTGAATTTTTTGTTTTTTATTTCTCTTATTAATTAATTTTTGTCTTAAAATTGTTTTAATTAATTAAATGTTAAAAAAAGTGAAAAAAATAAAAAAATCAACTTACCTAGCATTAAATTGATAAATTAGGGTAAAACATTTGACTTATGATCAATAAAAATGTTTTTGAATGTAAACCGTTAGGGATCCTTTCTGTGTTAAAAGGTTTAGGTCATAGATGTTAAGATAAAAAGTTTAGGGATTTGACTGCAAATTTTTGACAAGGTTTAACCTCTACTGAAACTTTCCCTAATTTTTATCACGTCCACCTTTAATGTTAATAAAAAATGGATCATATATAGAAAAAGCTTTAGTAGATGGTGGAACCGCTCTAAATATTTTTAAAATGTCTTAAAATAAATGAAAAAGCTAGAGTGAGAAAAACAATAATATTTGCGAAATCTTTTTTCTTTTTTTTTCTTTTTTTGCCTTAGACTTTATTTTTTTTTGGGTACATTTATTTTCACATTGCAATATTTATATATTTTTTTTTAATTTGCAATTCTGAAACTAAGGGATCAATTTTACAGCTATGTAATTAGATCTATTTTTTGGTTCTACAATTTGAATAGATAATAATCAGTAAAAGTTCATTTCTTCTTCTTCTTCTTCTCCTCCTCCTTTTTTATTTTATTTTATTTTTCTTTCCCTCAACTCTGTTATAATTTGTATCCATGAGATGAAACTTTAAATATAAGTTCTTTATGTAACAATTTATAAATTACAATCCATTTATATTTTGTAAATGATTCATACAAATGTTTTCAACAAGTACAACTCTGTTATGTGATCGTAGAAATAATTATTTATTTATGAGTAATGCTATTTGCAATCGCTCGCTGATATAGTCACTATACATAATATACATGTGATGATTAGTGATTTGATACATTAATATGGTAGTTTTTTATTACCTTACAATTACATGTGCATACTATGATAGTGATGAACTGCAAATAACATTATTTTTTAGTCAAGGTCTATTGTGCTTGAGATTGAAATGCGAGTTAATGATCAACAATGATTGAAACCATAACAGATGTGAAATTTAGCGTGATTGGCCCCATTCTTTTTAAATTTTCAATCTCATTTTCATTTTTTGTGGGTTCTCACGTTTGAAATTATGATTTTTGTATGACAACTAGAGCTACCACATTTTGACTATTCAAAGGAGTATTCCACATTTTAAAGCTTTTAATCTACATTTATGCCCTTGACATTATAGTTGTAAAGTTCAAGTAAAATGGTTCAAATGGTTGAGGGTTCTTGCGTAAATTTCCAATTACAAAGTGAGGGCAAAATGGTGGTATACACCCCAAAGGTCTTATCAATATTAACTCATTTTGACCACTGCAGTGACTCAATTTATAATTTTAAATCTGCCTACTAATGTAGAAAAATAAAATTTGGTCAAAAAATGAATTTTTAAAATGAGTTTTAAACGGGTTGTTAATTATTATTTATACAAGAAATGATAGATATATATGAATCTAGTCTACATAAAATGACATTTACTCTAAAATACTTGACTTATGATGTCTTTAGCACTCCAAAAATCTTAAGAATTCTTTAATTTATTTTTATTTTTCAAACTGTGAATCTTGACTTATGAAATCTTTAGACACCAAAAATCTTGATTTTTTTCCCAAATTATAAAACTATACATGGAACTTTCATAGCATGATAATTAGTCCAGAAATCCCGGTACAACCATGCTAAAAAACTCAAGTTTCGCACTTTTCTTCTTCTTTATTTGTCTTGAATCTGTTGCTTCAGCATTTTTTGCCGAAGCTAATGCACTGCAGAAATGGAAAGCCAGTTTTATAAATCAAAACAACTCATTACTAAAATCATGGAATCTTGAAACCAAGAATTCTACCAATTTTTCTGCCAATCCAACAGCAAGTTCTAGTCCATGCAATTGGTTTGGAGTTTCTTGCATTGATGGAAGAGTTAATAGGCTGAACCTCACAAATGCAAGTATTCATGCCTGCCTTTACGAGTTTCCTTTCTCATCTTTCCCAAATCTTGCTTATATGGATCTCTCCATCAACCGTCTCTTTGGCACCATTCCTTTCTCCCGAGGTGTGTGGGCCACCCGTCGAGGTAGCGCCTCGACATTGGGAGGGCGCACCATTCACATGATGCGCCCGCCCCACTGAAGAGTTAGCCACACAATAGGGTACTAGGATGAGCCACCATGCATTATTGTTGTTCGTATTGCTCCCTGTCCCCTTGTGCCCATCGAAGTATGCTAACTTTTAGAGTTAGTTTTGTTACTACAATATGAAGCCAGTGTTTCGTTTAAACTAAAGAAGTAGATAAAAATCTAATCAAAGTCAACAATTAATTTTAATTACACATTTTATGAAATCAAAATTTTATCAACTTTTTGGCTACATATTTTATCAAAATCTACTAAAATATATTTTTTAGCAAAATCAAACATGAGAAATAAACAGTGAGAAATTAGACTGGAATGTAATTTGTATCGACTTTCTGAAGCTTGAATGAACTTGGCGTTGTAAGATGCCTTGAAGTTCGTGCCCGTTATTCATTTATGAAATGGGCAATAATTTTCAACCATCTGTATTGAGAAATTTGGTCATTTTCACTGTGTTTCATTAATATGATTTGTTCTGGTAAATTCACATTGTTTGTACCCATTGAGAAAAGAAAAGAAAATTCACATGCACATCTGCCATTAGTCTTTTATGTAGGATAATTTACTACTTTAAATCATCGGATCTTTCACGTTAAATCATCAAGAAATACACAAATTATAGCGGAAGCGTACCTGAATCAGATATAATTATTTGCAATAATCGAATCCTGAAGTATGGCCTTCTAAATCTACACGCAGCCCGTAATTCTCTCTAGTGATGGGAGACAGAATAGAATGAGCAAAAGATATGTGTGATTTGGGGACCATAACCATATTTATACAACGATGCCCCTTTGACCTAATTCGGCCCATCATAGAATTAGGACTTGAGCCCAGTATCTACACATAAAATAAACTCATACTTTAATTGGATGCATTAAAGCCCAAAAACCGAAGTCTTATTAGATAATTTTAATTGGGCTCAACCGAATTTGATAGCCATTAATCTAATACACAACAATTTACATGTATAAGGCCATACGATCGTTCAAATTTTCTTACAATCTCCCACTTGGGCTATATGTGTCACCTTATAATTGTGCATTAAATATAACCTTATGAGTACTTAGAATTTTGCTATCATTACTAATTGCATCCCCAAACAATTCCGTCCATTAATCATATCAACATAGGATCAAAGCGGCTTTCGCTACTTTCATGTACCTAAATCCATCAATGGTCACGTATATTGATACAACCGAATGACATGGATCAAGCATGGATGTGTAGCATGAAAATTACATGTGATGTGATCTGTAACATGCCTATTTCCAACTGGTCCACCTTAATGCCTTAGTTAGATCATTTTAAACAAATTTAGAGATAATAAACCAAATAACCTTATAACCGAAAAAAACTTTAACCTTAAACTGTATTCAAAATAATAGTATATGTGTCCAAAGCAAAATACAAACTCCCACTGAAACTAGATATCCTCAAGAAACATTATACCCATATGAGCAGTGTGCTCATAAAAGACCTTGGGTATCAATCCTTTAGTAAGCGGATCCGCAATCATGGAGTTTGTTCCAATATGCTCTATTGACACCTGTCCACTCTGAACTCTTTCTTTAATAGCCAGGAACTTGATCTCCATATGTTTTGACTTTGCCAAGTTCTTGTTGTTATTGATATATAGCACTGCTGATTTATTGTCACGAAATTTCTTGAGCGGTCTTTTTACATTATCCACAATTCGCAGCCCAGTGACAAAGTTACACAGCTATATTTCGTAATTTAATGCCTCATAACACACTATAAACTCCACTGCCATGGTGGAAGTAGCTATAAATGTTGCTTAGCACTTTTCTAGGAAATAGCTCCTCCAGCAAGCAGGTAAATATAGCTCAAAGTGGATCTGTTACTATCTTGACATCCTGCAAAATCGGAATCAGAATAACCGACGATCT
>NC_036245.1:3990272-4038765 GCF_002742605.1 Olea europaea var. sylvestris | reverse complement strand
CCTTTCTGTCGTATTGCCACGACTTTCCCAACAACAGGTGCCTAGCATACATAGGTACCACTTTACACATTACTTCATCACAATAACTCCCAATTGAGAAATTTATCAAAACCCTTACCATTGAAGTCTATAAGGTCTAGGTTGTCTCAATAAAGTTAATCCCAATTTTTCTACCAAAGTTGTGCTAGCCACATTCGTGCAACTCCCACCATCGATGATCAAACTACATACCTTATCGTTAATGTGGCATCGACTGTGGAATATATTCTCCCGTTGTTGCTCCAAATCATCTGCGTTGATCTGAGTGCTCAGAGCTCGCCTGATGACCAACAGCTCTCCTACAGCATATTACACTTTCTCTCCATTACTAATTTCTTCTAATTTCGGCATGTCGTTGATAAGACATAAAATGTCATGTTTTACATCCATTAATACTTGAGTTTTTGAAATTAATTAACACCTCAATGTACTCAGTAGTCTTATATTTTGATTTAGGTTGTAAATGGATGGAAAATGTGGAGTTTGGAAGAAAAGAGCGAAAAAAGATCAAAATGGAAGAAAGTGAAAACTTAGGGACCAAGTTGCAAATAATTTATAGATGAGACGGGCAACGAAATGAAGATTCAAGAGTGTTGGAGGTCAATTGGATGAAGAAAGAAGTCAATGAAGCCAAAAAGGCCATGCTCGGGATTTTTAGTCTCTACTTGAGACCCATTTTTGGCATAGTAAACTTTCTAATTTGAAAAAGTCTATTTCTATCAAAATTGTAGATCTTTGAGTTACTTCCCAACACACTTTCAATTACCTCAATCAGACATTAGGAGAGAAATTTATGATGAAAATACTAAAAGCTATTAGGTGGAAAAAACTGCAAAACCATGTGGTCGCACTATTCATTTTCCATGTGGTCGCATAGCCTATTTCAGCAATTTCAAGATGGTTTTTTGATATAACCATGCGGTAGCATGGAAATATACCATGCGGTCATATGGTAGAATCCGAGACGCGGTTTTTTTGTTTCCTTTTTCCGTTCAAACACGTATGGAAACAAATCCTTTCACCATATAAATACCCTAATTCACCCCAGAACGTAGGAGAACGTCCCCAAACCTAATTTCCTCTCTTTTTTCCTCTAGATTTAGAATGTGTGACTAATTCTCTTTGCTTGATCGAAGGAGATGGAAACCTTGGAACAATTAACTGTGAGACAGATCCACCTGGTTTTTTATTGTTTAATTTATATGTTTAGTATTAAATATTCTTCTGCATTTATTTTTATGGTTGTTGTGTTTAATTGCTAGGATGCATACTAGTTTATTATTCTCCACAATCTATAGCTAAGTTCTATATCAAATCCGTAATTGTTTTGATTAATTTAACTTATGAAAAACTAGGATTAGTAATTTGCTGCTTTGGAAATTATTAAATATTAGGAAGAATATTTATATAGGTTAAATGCAACCGTGTGTGCTTGTGTTATCTAGTTCATTGATTTCTCTAGTTCATAAAGCGGTTATTGAATTAAATCTATGCGCTTGTCTGGGATTGTTTGATAACTAGGATTAATTACATCTATTGTTTCTAATTAATTAAAACTAAGGAGAAATAAGATATCGTTTCGAATGGGAAATTATTTTCCACAATGAATACTAAATTTGTGAATTGATGATTATTTGTGGATCAATGACCAGTTTTAACTTTCCCATGGTGGATGTTGACTTAGATCAAGGTTCGTTATATTGATTTCATTTAATTCATGGAATTGCATAGTTATTAGTTATTTTTATTGATAATTAATTGTTTCAAGAATTCAAAGCCCCCCCTATTTTAGTTAATTTAGTATAAAAAGTAAATTAATCACTCTTCGTAGGATCGACCCTTACTTCCGCTACTACATTAATTTTAAGAAGTATAGGTTTTAATTTTGAGTGCCTACGACAGCACGCACCAGTCATCATATTAACCTTTACTTTCGCTCACCACCTCTCCATTGCTTGACAACACCATTGCCTGTTTGTTTGGACACTGAGAAACGATGTATCCTGACCCCATGCACCTAAAACATTTAATGTCCCTGCTCCTTGATGGTTGTGACTCCGTCTTGGGTACTGTCTTGCTAGCATCTTCTTCCCTTCCTTTTGGTAACTCAATTCGACCTTAGAAACAGCTCTACCTCCTTTATTGTTATCCCACTTTGGTTTCCAAGATGAATTAGAAGCTAAAGTTCCCATTGGTTGCCTAGCAGTCCCTTTCATCTTCAACTGCTTCTCCACCTTCATCGCCACGTGCAACATATCCTCCAACTCCATATAATGTTTCAACTTCACCACATTGGCTATATCCCTATTCAACCCATTTAGAAATCAAGCCATAGTAGCTTCCTGATCCTCTACGTTCACCCTAATCATCAATATCTCCATCTTCTTGTGGTAATCCTCTGCACTCTTCGAACCCTGCTATAAACTCTACAACTTTTGATGGAGTTCCATATAGTATTGACAAGGTACAAATCGTTTTCTCATCGCCGCCTTCAACTCATCCCAAGTGTTGATAGGCCCTTCCCGATTCCTAGGCCTGAAGTGACTACTTGATCTCACCAATTTATTGAATTCTAGAACCACTTGCTTCACCATCTTCTCCTCCAAGTAGTTATGTCACTCAAAAATTAACTCCACCTTCTTTTCCCACTCCCGATAAGCTTTAAGATCACTTCCCCCTTTAAATGGCAGAATGGACACTGAATGTTGCCCATATTTCCATCTATCTCGTCTCCATGATTATTTGTGCCTTGTCATTCAAGCTTATCACCACTATTCCTCATTCGTCCCATCTTAACTCCTTCATACTCATCCCATCCAAATCACTACCGTAATAGTACGCTTCCTACCTCTCCATCCTATGCTCTCATCTATCCGACCTCCTAGCATGAGGTACTTAAGTTCGTTGCCCCAACTAAGATTTGTAACTGATGTATCAAGCCTATCTAACTTGTCTCCCATATCTGCTAACAACCTCTCAAATCACCTCATCATATCATCCAACACATTAATGTGATTACCATTTCGGCTTAAATTGGAACCTTCTCTGTCAGATATTCTAAATCTAAAATTTTTCTGCTTTACCAATATTTCACTCGGAATCACACAATATATGGCTTTTACCCTCTATTGATCTCACCATTTTGCCTTTTTCCACTCATTACTTTCATCCAAGTGCTTCCAAGAACAAAGTGCTCACAAGAATTTGCCTCATGGAATCCAAACAGGGTGTAATCAAGAGTATTGATTTTAAGAGGAATTTGAACAATGGGAATTGAAAACTTGACTAGAACTAACCAAACCAAGATTTAATTGAAACGACACTTTAATTGTATAGAAGGAAGTAAATATGACTCAAACAAATCGACAACGACGAACTGTTGAAAAGAATAACATTAGCAATTTTTTCGGCTCTTTTTTTAAAAAAAATTTGGCCCCATTCTTGCTAGGAAATTTGATTATGATAGCAACGCAACTGGTGGAAGTTGATTTGGATGCTAAATTAATCCAAAAATAATTTTGAAAATTTAACAATATTTTTGTGGATCAAAGATTCAAAAATAACGAAGAACGCGAAAAAATAGGAAACAAATAAAATTAAAAGATCCGACAAGAAAATTGAAAGATTTAACCTTGATTAAATTGGAATCCGTGCTCTGATACCAACTAATGTGAATCCACGTAGCACCGATACAACAAAACCCACACTAGATTGATAGATAATAGAGGAAAGCCAATTAACCCTGGTTTGTGGATTCAACCCAAGAATTAGTGAACCAAACAACCTTGCAAAATGATGTTTGAAAGACCTCTTGATTACGCAACGTAAGAATTGCACCCGGTGTTTGAACGCCACAAGATTTGCATCTTAATAAGTTCAAAATTGTTCAAAGAAGAACAATGGAATTGAAAGCAAGAAATTGCCTTTCTCTTTATTTCTCTGAATAATGTGAAAAGTTCTACAATAAAATAATGAGAAAAAATATTTATACTAGCCCTAAAATCTAGTAAGAATAGAAAAACAATAATTAAAGATTACAAGAATTTTAACAAATTGAGGAAATTCGCGAAAAATGAAACTTTTTTATCCCGAAATTGGTCTATGCGACCGCAAGGTAGAATGTTGTGTGGTCGCATGGATCTCACAAAATTTCCTTAGCTGCTCTCCGGTTGCCGGTATGAGACCGCATGGCTGTTAAAACTGTATGGTCACATGGGTCTTTGTGTGGTCTCCAACTTCGACCTCTTGTATCGAGCTTATCCAAATGCTTTCGGCTTTCGGCCCCAGCATGGAATTTGCCCCATTTCTCGCCACAATCATTGTTTCATCAATTGTTGATTGAACAAATAGCCCCATCACTTGATTTACTCGCTTTGCACTTGAACGCATCATCGATCAACCTTCGATAATCAACGGGTATAGTCTGGGACTTGTCTTTGTTAGGCTCGGCTCTTGGATCACATCAGATTACATAATATAACTTGGAAGGAAAAGATTGGATAAAAAAGTTGATTGTATTTTAAACTGACAAATTATAAAGTGTCGTGTGGCATTATTTAAACCATTATGTAAATTTGTATATACATGTAGCAAATCCTATCTCAAATTGCCTTTCTACGTGCAAGCCAGAAATTTGTACACCAAATCTCTAACCAGGAGTCATTATGATGAACTGGTGGATCAAGAAAAATGGGCCACCATTAAATCACTTTTTTGGGCTCTTAGAATGATAGCTACTTTGAAGATTTCACATTATGACATCTTTCTAGTTTGATTTATCACAAATAAGCTTTAGGAAAATGTGATGGCTTTATTATTAGTAGTAAAACGAGGCGAAAGCTTTCAATCACATTGAACAAGGTAACCAAGAGTGCTTCAACATTTATGGTTTAACATATAGAATAAGAGGAGAAAAGGATCCATTTAGAGTCAGGATGGATAACTTTTTGGGAAGAGTACAAACATTTTATAATGTTTTAATCAACATCATTTTTAGGCATAACCACCTGTCAAATACAAAACTGACTAAAAATCCATCATAATTTTAATCGCAATCAATATCATTTAAACCATTTCTTCAAAATATAATTGAAAAAGATGACCACAAAACTATTAGGTAATAACAAGTTAATGATTATGTTCCTCATACAATGTAGGCAACTCAAATTGAGGTAAATCGTTTTCTCTTACAAATGGAAAATCTAATCTCAATCGGACAAGCGGAATATGTCCTGCAATGCCTCAATTGCATTACCGAAAGCAATTTTAGAAACATTCAAAATGAGCATCAGAAAACGCCCATGCTTAAGCATGTTTGGGAAATGTTTATAAACAATTTAAATTATTAATATATAGAAATGAGTATTGGATAAGTGGGTAGTACTCATGCGTCTCTTCCAATTTGTGGATAAAAAGTATCTCGAGTGTTTAAAAGTATTTAATAAACATGAGCCAAGCATGGGTAAATGGATGCTCAGAAAATGTACAGAAGGACAACTTTTACATTCCAACAGTATGGACTATAATCTTTTTCTTTAAACAAAGCAAATCGATCTAAGTATTTTTTTCATGTTAGAAAATCGATAGCAGCACAATGTCTAGAATATCATGTGTTCTAAGACATTACTCGTGTGTTGACAGGTATGAAGTTCTTCAAAAACTTCTAACAATGGACAAAAATTTTAAGCTTTTCTCTCATATTTTGGCTTCAATTGCAGGTGAATCCTCTATCTAGAATCATCCTTTTCCTGTAGTATAATAAATCTTTTCCACACACCTTTTTAATCACATTTCAGCATTTTATTCATTATAACTCTGAAGAGTTAATTAGCATTAGCCATAAAACCAGCAAGAGATGGCAACTCATTACTTGTGTTATTAAATCTAGCAACGAGCTCTTTTCCATATTCAAAGAACCAGATTATTAAGACTTATCTTTTCTTTATCCGAAAGACCTAACCATGTGATAGATTGACAAAGAATTTATAAAACAAAACAATGAGTTGTAAAGGAAATACCATTTTTTTTCAACACACTCATCATGAATCTTGCAGCAAGCATCCAAATCATCACAAGTTTTCTCTATTGGACACCCGGTTCACCCTACTCCACAGTACTTCCCGTATTTAATTCCAGCCACTGTAACACATATAAAAAAAAAGTACACAAATCAATAAAAACCAAAAAAGGAAATGAATTAATGGATTAACTTTCCACTTAATCATTAACAAACTCACTATTACAGTTTTCCGTGACACAAGTTTTAATGCATCTGATATGTCATTCATGGTGAAGAGACCATTGAAAACTCTTCAACTTTAGTCGAAAAAAAAAATGTATGGAATTGTTTGGTAGTCTAAGAGCATCTAATAATAAGAAGTCCTTGTTTGGTAAAAATAAAAAAAAAAAATTAATAATAATAAATTGTTTTTTAAGAATTTATTTTTAACCATACATCCTTCCAATAAAAAAATTTCACATAAAATCATAATTCTTTCCCCACTTTTAAACACACAAAAAACCTTATTTTTTCACAAAATATGTTTTCAAAAAATCTATATCAAACAATATATATATATATATATATTAGATTTTACTTTTTAATTATTTTAAGTCTATCAAAATTATTAATTTTTTTTTTATATTTTACTTCTTTAATTCTATTGAGTGATGATCAAATATACCGTTACTATCATGGGGATTTAAATGTAATTATATTGTCACCACATTTTAATTGCAGTTAAACATCTCAATCTTTGTTAGCTATAACAATTATTTCCTTAAATTTTTTCATCGAATTTTCTTATATTCAACTTTTCATTAATTAGTATATCTAGTAATTGATGATGATTTATATTAATATATTTTGTTTCGAATCTTTAAAATAAGGGAAAAATACTTTTTGTACTTTTTTTTTAGATATGATAAAAAAAAAAGTTATTATACGTTATTTCAATAAAAATTTTGGACATAAAAGATTAAAAAATACAATATGTATTAACTAATGAAAAGATTGATGATAAGAATGTTATTAAAAATCATTAGACACATATATGGCATAATGAGTAAAGATTAAGAGCCTTGAGTATAATTAAAATATTGTGCAAGAAATAAACATTTTGGTGTGAATATAGTTACCCAAGATTTAACTAAGCATTCATTTGATTAAGTGTTTATAATTTGTGAGCTTCACGAAAGTCAACATATGTGGATAAAAGTATATTGAATCAACTCAAATTAAAGTTTTACCAAACTTGTATTAAGTTGTCATCAAATTATCAATAGTATCAAACACATCATAAAAAGCAAGAAGTTATTCTTAATGTTGCAAAATTTCGTCTGAATATTGATTAAGGATTCATTTGGCGTGACTTTTGAAAAGTGAAAAGAAACTTTTGAAATTCAAAATTTTCTTTTGAAACCGTTTGACTAATTTTATGAATTACCACGCTACATGTACATCAAATTTGACATCACATAAGTTGATAGATTTCTGTACATTGATTTTAACAACACTTTTTCCAGTCAGTAGCCAAATTCAACAAGGATGGTACAAGAAACATAACTCTTTTATGACAATGTTTCTTCTAATTAGAAGAACATTTAGAGAAAGTTGATCTAACGTGGCTATCTCTAAAAAACATTTCCGAAATAGTAACATCTTTCAAAAATTAGTTTTTAAACAAAAGTTAATGCAGCTTCCTCCAAACAAAAGTAAAAAAATAAAAATAAAAATGAAAAAAACCATGCCAAACGGACCCTAACTGATAGTTAAAAATTATAAGTCGTGCATTTTAAGTGGAAATCAAAATTAATAAAAAAAAATGTAAATATTTAAGACAACGTTAGCATCTCAATAATTTTGCCCTCCAACTTCAAATCAAAGTGTGGATTAACGTCAACATGAATTATTGAATCATACTTAGTGTACATCTTGATATATATCCATGTTTACACTTTCCCACATGAAATCACCCAATTGGATCCTTTTTCAAAAAAAAAAAAAAAAAACTTTTTCCTCCAATAATTTATTGACAATAATGCTCGTGTCAACAAGTGTGCACGAATGGCAAAGTCCTAAATTATTTTAGTCTCAGATAATTTACGGATTTATAAAGGTTCAGGACCCACAATGTAAAAAGTTGGGGAGCCCAGCCAATGCAATTTGAAAAACAATATGGACTGGTAGTAATCGTCAATGCAATAGATACCATCGTCAAAAGAGAGATCTTGCAGGTAAACTTGCATTCACCACAAGTAGCAAACTCCCTAGAATAGGAAACCCCATTCGATTACAAAGTTTTGCTCTCAATCACTCTACTAAAGAGAAATTTAATAGATATGCTAATTATTAAGGCAATCGAGTATTATTCATTGATTTTTTAACTACATAAAGTGTCAAAAAACAAAATCTTGCACGTACGACTCAATTTCTTGCAATGACGGTCAGTGACCAATAGGCCAAGCATCATTTTTACCAAATGGTTGTTTCAGGGATAGTAACTTGTGAATGTAAATCCTCTTCCCACAATCTCACCAGTACAAAACCATGCAAAACACTCAAGGCCAAACAATGTAGCAATGCCAGCATCCTCGACCTTCAGCTCTTACCTGTGTTTCTAGGCGTTCTTGACGTAATCAAGTTCCTTCCATAATGACTCTGTAGGATTAGGAATGCTGGAAATGACGAGTGAAGAAAACTTGTAAACACACTTTGGATGTTGTATAAGTTTTCAAAATAAATATAGTTCTTGTCATTTGAATTCTTTTAGAAGTAGTTTGAAATAACAATATTTTGTTTGCTAGAGCTTTACTGTTTGAGACAACTGGTCTTTTCATAGTGTTGCAGACAGCAGCTACTAATTATAAAACTATTCTAATACCTCCATAAGATCTTCAGGATATACTTCTAGACAATGTTAATCTAGCTTCAAAGTACTTTAATGTGATATGTGTTAAGGGATAAAAATCCCACATCGGTTAAATACTGAAATATTGATCAACTTAAAAAGATTTTGAGCTACTCTTCTTAATAAGGTTGACTTTATTAAGATGGACCCCAAATCTTAACATGGTATCGATGCCCATTAAATTCTAACGAGCAATTCGATTCGATTTGATTATAAATCTCAATTAATGAGCAACGGATTATAAGATTGGTCTACTCAAACGAGCCACCATCTTGCGAGGGCATGTTAAGGGATAAAAATCTCACACCGGTTAAATACTGAAATATTGACTAACTTGAAAAGATCTTGGACTACCCCTCTTAACAAGGTTGACTTTATTAAGATGGACCACAAATCTTAACATGGTATTAGAGCGAAATATTGGTCTGCTCAAACAAGCCACCATCTTGCGGGGGCATGTCAAGGGATAAAAATCCCACATAGGTTAAATACCGAAATATTGACCAACTTAAAAAGATCTTGGACTACTCCTCTTAATAAGATTGACGTTATTAAGATGGACCTCAAATCTTAACAATATGTTCCAACTCTTTGAAGCTCAAAATCAGGTAATGGAGAACTTTAATTTCAAGATTATCTAGTAGTAGATTTGGTTTCAACATACCGATATTGGCTTTTCTGGAAATGAATAGTTTTAGCACCTATGGAGAAGACATGTAGATAGGGGCATATCCAGCACATGGCGAGTTGGCGCGACTTATATATAGGGTAATTAGCACAAAACGTCCCTACCTTTCATAATTTTTGTAGAAAACGTCCCTACTTTCGTTTTTTGGCGCATTTCATCCCTACCTTTACATTTTCTTGTGGACAACATCATTTTCATCATTTTTCTCAATAAAAGTTATAAAATGACTAATATACCCTTCTATTTAAATATTAAAAAATAAAAAACTAGTTGCAATCATAATCTCAATTTTTAAAACAGTTCAAAAGAGGAGGTGGAGGTGGAGAATTTATTTATTTTTTTTATTTGAAACTATGATTGCATTTAGTTCTTTATTTTTTTTTATTTAAATAGAAGGGTATAATAGTCATTTTATAGTTTTTTATTGAGAAAATTGATGAAAATGATATTTTGCACAATAAAAGGTAAAGGTAGGGTTGAAATGCGCCAAAAAACGAAAGATAAGAACGTTTTTCACAAAAATCATAAAAGATATGGACGTTTTGTGCTAATTACCCTTATATATATTACATTGAACGAGATTAAAAATTATTCTAAATCTGAAAATCATTATTTTCAAAATTTTACACAACCTTCACCTAAGCTCGGAGATTGCCTTTACCGTTTAATCATGCTTTACGTATAAACTACATCTTATCTTACCTAAGTTCATAAAAATAATTGAAACTTAGATCATGCATATATGATTTGAAAATGTATTTTTTTCACATTGTTTTGGATTTTATTGAATTATATTTTTAAATATATATGACTTTTATGTTTTAATATATTTACACTACAAAAAAAATATGACTTCGAAGATGAAAATTTCCATCGCAAATGCCTTAAATTTTGTCGCTGACGGCTTTCACAAATGGATTTGATCGGTCAGGAAATCCGTCGGTAATATGATCGCCGCTAATTTAGCAACGAATTATTCATGTCGTCGGTAATTTTGAGACGGAAGCGGCCGTCAGTGTTTACCTACGGCTATTTCTATCACTAATTAGTGACAAAATTTTTTGTCGCAAATTAGTTGCAAATTATGTCCGTTTATGATTACCAGTGGATATTCGTCACTAATTTGAATTAAAATCTTAAAAATATATATGATTTTATTTTAATAATTATTTTCTTAAAAATTCATACATTAAAGTTCAAACTAAAAGCTGAAATCCAATAATCTAGATCATCAAAGAAGCGAGCAACACATTCATCTATCAATCCAACCATTTCAACGAATATCTTAAAAAACTAGATTTGATACAGATTCATTGGTCCTTGTTGACATAGTTGTCAGACCCGACCCAGATATCGACCCGGACAATGTAATGGGTCAATGGGTCAGTGGTTTAACCGACGGGTCAATTCCTATAAAAAAAATGTTATTCTCTAATATTGCGCCAATCACCTTCTAAAACAATATATACTACTATCCAATTCACCTTCTAAAACAATACTACTTTCAAGGACATTGGCAAAATATGGTTACACATGAACTTTATAGCATGTCAAATGCTTGATCAATGGAACAGAATTACATGGGCCAACAAAAATTTGAAACACAAAACAACAATTTAATATATCATAATGCACATCACATCCTTGGAAAATTTCCCAAAACACTGACATCTGTCACAATTTACAAATACATAAATTATAAAGCAGAGCAATTATCCAAGAATAATCTTCATTAATATTCTTGCAAATTTAAACAGTTAAGGGTAAAAAATCATATGTTGAAGGGTGCGTTCACGCATCATATACAAGACCAAATAAAAAAAGTTATCATGCACAAGAGTGGCTCATTATCTGTAGCAAAATATCAATCAAAACCAATAACAAGCCTCATAAAGGCATCGTAGTGATTATTGAATCACATGAAATGGATTACTAAACCAGAATCCCATACAATGAATTCACTTGGCAGAGAATAAGTAAAAACGCTTAAAGAAACTTCATCCATTAATCTTTATCCAAAAAGATGCAAAATAAATGACAGGTTCATCCATTTTTTCTCAAGTGCATTTGTCACAAGGAGCATCTGTCCATTTTCCATTTACAAACATTCATTATTGCTATCCCATATTTGGCCTTGTAGTTTTCCTGCTTCGCCAGAGCTTTCATTTCAAATTCAAGAACCAAGAATTTCCAGAAGATATATGTGTGTTGGGAGGAAAGTGTGTGCATTGTTCATGTGTCGTCTGTGAACTAAATCAAATTATCCTTAGATCACAACAGGAAATTGAAATCTATCCGTTAAACATGGAAATCGATAATCAGAAAAGTCTCATTTACTTGAATCTTTCACATTTAGTGCCAAAAAGAAATTAAATAAAAGGCATATCTCAGGGAAAAGACTCTAAGATACTTTATTGTCTTTCCACGATTAACCTCATGACCAAGATACTAAAAGGATCTTGAAATTAAGAATTTATGATAATGAAGCAAAACAAATCTAATAAACATACATTTCAAGAACAAAAATCTAAGGGGGGAAAAACTAAACTCCAGATGAATTTTTATTGTATATTGTCCTGAAATTATCATCCACTAAGCACAAAAAAATTACCTTGAAAAATATAAATAGAATGCTCTCTCAAAATGAGCTGTCCCAACCTGTTCGTCCATATTGAGTCCAAATTGCTATGACCTATATGTGCAAATGCTTCCTCATGATGAGGCGGTGGTAGGGGAGGTGGAACGCCATTGTGGTTTGCATCGCCGGCATCGAAATTTGGGTTTGAAATATCCAGTTTTGCGGTAGACGAAATTTGCTATGAATTTGGATTTTCAGCTTTGTTTGATGTTATAAATACATCATTAGGAGTGTAATTAGGTGCTTGGTCGACCTGGATGATGGGCATAGACTGGGAGTCGCCGGAAGTGGAGATTCCGGCCATTTTTAAGTGCGTTGGCAGGCTTTTTTGGGCGATTTTCACCAGATTTCTACCAGAGTAAGGCCAGTGATTGGGTGGGTAGTGAAGAGGGAAGTGTGGGCTTCAAGTTGGTATGAAGATCCGGCGGCCATGGTGGCCGGAGATTGGATTATTGGGATCCATAGTTGGCGGCTCAAAAATCCCAAAAGACAGAAGAGTGTTAGGAAATGAAATAGAGGGCGGCAGTTTGTTTTTGGAGGAAATGAAATATTTGAGTTGGAATTAGATGGGGAGAAATGAAAATTTTAGAGGCAAGTCAAATTTTAGGTGGAAATTAAAATTTTGAGTTTCCGACGGAATTTTTTCGTTGGTAACTATATAATACTCTTAAAATTTTACTTTCAATATTTACCAATAGATTTTTTCGTAGGTATACAATTTTATTGATTTTAATATTTTTTTTCCTGCGAAATCATCTGTTGAGAAATTCTGTCGCTAAATTATTTAATTTATAGTTTATTATTTTTAAATTTTTACCTAAGGATTAGCAATGGATATTGTACCGACGAAATACTTTCGTTGGTAATTATGTTGGTAAATTAATATGTAATTTTTTAAAATAATAAAATAATAAGTCGTTACTAAACCTTTGTTAATCTATTGGTAGTAGCAACGGAAGATGACCGTCGCTAAAATTCCGTCTTTGTTGCCCTTTTCTAGTAGTGCTATTTATTGATTGAATTTGTTTTAATATTATTTAATTATTATTAATAAAAAATCTTGTTATTGGGACCGTCAATGGTCAATGGCACCCCTAACTAACTCAATATCCTTAATCCGCCACTACATGTAGATATGCTAGTGGATTTGGGGTCCCTCTCTTGTCGTAAGTTATCAAATTTAAAGTTCCGCAGGATAAGTATCTTGAGGTAAACATTGTTTAAATAACCTTTAATTGAATTGGACAAAAAAAACAAATGTGCTATAAAGTGTACTCTTTCTTATGATCTCTCTCATATGGTTCACTTGCTGCTGATGAATTTACACGAGAGACTGCGTGTAACATTCATTTTGGTGATTCTTTCAAAATTCCAGCTTTAGTGACCTGTAGTTGTTCGGCTACACCTGGAAATATGAAATTCATGAAATATATCTGTCTTTGTATGCATATGAAGTTACGTATACTCTATGAATTGAGTATATATACGTTGATCATGTGATTATTTACATATGAAATTGATCATTACTATATTGAATACATTATCAATGTGTGAAATTGAATAAATCTCATTTTAAATTAAACAAATAGACTGAAATCTTTTACTATTTCTAAATTTTGTACCAAAAATCTTAACAAAGTAAAATAGATATTAATTATTCAATGAGAAAATTACTATCCTGCTAGTTCTTTCAATTTTTTAGTGTTTATCACTTTTTCTTTTTTAATTTCTTCACTTTTTGAGTGCTTGTTACTTTTTTATTTTCTGCCTCATTTTATTTTTAATTTGTGTTTTTTTTTAAATTTTTGTCACTTTTTCTGAATCTTGTCACTTTTTTTTTAGTGTTAGTCCTTTTTTTTTCTGTCACTTTTATTAGTATTAGTCACTTTTTTTTTAATTTTGTTCACTTTCTTTTTTAGAATTTGTCATATTTATTCGGCCACCTTCTTAAAATTTCTATCACATTTTTCAGTGACAAATATCCTTTTTTTATAAAAGTGACATTGTAAGTTATTTTTTAATAAAAAAGTAACAATAAACTTTTAAAAAGTGACATTAATAAAAAATATTGACACTTAATTGAAAGTGTTATGCCCGAGGTTCAATCAACTTTGGACATAAGCACTTTTAATCTATCGTTGATGCAATTTTTGGCAGATCTCTTATTTAATTAATATTTAATTAAATTAAATAATAGAGTCCGTATATTCAAATCACGGTAATTTGTTAATAACAAGGAGTTGTGATTGTGTGATGCAAATTACATATGATTGAATCTTAAATTATTCATGATCATAAGTAATAACAAGATACGAATATCATTATTACGGATAGACTATCATGTGTGGCATTTCTTACTTGTGAAGTAAGTTGTTGATTTCATAGGCCAAAGTATGGTGACACTTAAATGAATGTGTAGATGATTTGTTATAGAACTAAACATTGAAGACCCTTGAGAGATTCCACATAGATGACTATCTGACTGTTAGTGGTTAATCTCTAACGTTCGGTAATGGAATTGGTCTTTTGATTTGAGGTCGTCATAGTACCTTATATTAGGACAGTCATATTTTGGTATTGTTGGATGTCGCTTTGCAAAGGGCTATTAATATGGCATCGTTTGGGTATTTCAAGAATCATATGAAGATTGTGAATGACCAATGGAGAATTTGTCACTCTTAGATGGTATGAGATTATGATCTATATTTCATTCAGTTAAGTTGATAACGAAATTCTTGGCCAAGGTGTACTCATAAGTCGATGAGGAGTTTTCGATTTGTATCAACTTAATAGTAAAATGAAAGATATGATTAATAATTGAGATTGACACTTATCCATATCTCATAATTGATTGGATCATATCGACAAAGGAATTATATTTTCACAGTAAACGAATAAGTTCGGTGTTGTCATACCACGTGACATTTCCCGTCACCTGTATTGCCCTAACATATTGCTAGATGTTAATATTTAATTTATCAATTTTGATTATATCAAAATAATAATCAATGTCATTAGGTATCGTGATTGGAAACCTAATGGGTCACACACAAAAGGAGAACTAGAAGATTGTGATCTACCAATTAATTAATTTAACAAGCGTTGAATAAATTAATTAATTTGGTTGCTTATTAATAGCCCATAATTAATTCTATTAATTAAGAGGAAATTAGACCCTATACGTTCTTTTTTTTTCTTTGTTATGATTAATACTCTTAAATTAATTTAATATTTTAAGGAATTAGTAATTACGCTCCTAAATCTCCCTAACCAAAACCCAACCTAGTTATTTACAGCAAGTTTATACATTCAGGAATCATTTTGTGATTTTCAACTTTTCACTCCTGAGCTATTTGTACCAAATCATTTATTTCAACCCATGATCTCATTCAATCAATAGTTCAATCAAAGAAGTGAAGAAGGTGCATAAAACAAATCCAAAATATGAAGAAAATTGTTTCTTGTGAATTGAAATCGAAGCCTTCACATGGAGACGATGGTGCAAATCTATTGCACACTTTTAAATACATATTTGGTTAGTAATTTTCATTTGTACTCCGCAATTATCTGCTATGATTTATGCCTAATTTTTCTTCTCTGATTACTATTTGAAATAAATGCGTATGATATTTACACATTTCTTGTCAAGAGGAATCCCTTTCATATATAATCCGTGGATTGTCAAGCACCTTATAGAAGAAGAAGAATATGGGGTAATTTTATATTTTAAGCACTTTTTAGTGTTTATTGAAATGGTAGAAGTAAAATTGAAAAATAATTGAGGAAAAACGTAAATTTGCATGATTTTGTGCGTCAAAAAATTGAAAAGTAATAATAAAAGTTGGGGAGGATAAACCATACTGCCACAATCAACATGTTATTGGGACTCTGAGTTGGAAGTCAAAAAAATTCGATTTGAAAAAGAAAAAAAATGTTCTTTTAGTTCAATGTATATTATAATGCAAGAAGTCTTCGGTGTGGATTTTGTTGCTCGACCATATAGTGCTTTATGTGATTTTTGGACATTGTTAGTGTAAGTTTTATCCCTTAGGTCCAATCGACTTTGGATATAAACACTTTTAATATATAATTTATGTGATTTTATGGCAGATCTATTATTTAAAAAATATTCAATTATATTCCGTAGATTCAAGTTTCAATAATTTGTTAATCACAAGGAGTTGTGATTGTGAGAAACAAATTATGTGTGATTAAATCTTAAATAACCCATGGTTGTAAGTAATAATGAAATATTGACATCGTTATTACGGATAGACCATCACGTATGACATTTCTTACTTATGAAGTAAGTAGCTGATTTCACAAGCTAAAGTATGGTGACGCTTAAATGATCACGTGGATGTTTTGTTGTAGAACAAAACATTGGAGACCCGCCGAGAGATTCCACATGGATAACAATTTGAGTGTTACTAGTTAATTTCTAACATTCGGTAGTGGAATTAGTCCTTTGACTTGAGGTCATCATGGTGTCTTATATGAGGACAGTCATACTTTGGCGATGTTCGATTTGCTCTGCCAAGGGCCACTAAATACAGCGTCGTTCGCATATATCAAGAATCATATGAAAGTTGTGAATGACCAATAGATGATTCGTCACTCTTAGATAGTAAGGGATTATGATCTACATTTTATTCTGTTAAGTCGATAAAGAAATCTTTGGCCAAGGTGTACTCATAAATCGAAAATGAATTTTTGACTCATATTGACTTAATAGTGGAATGAAAGATATAATCGATAATTGAGATTGACACTTATCCATATCTCGTAATTGATCGGATAATATAGACTAAGAGATTATAGTTTCATGGTAAATGAAGGAGTTTGGTTTGTTATACCACATGACAGTTTTTGTCACATGTATTGTTCCGATACATTGCTAAATGTCAATTTGGGACAGCGAACGTGAATTGGTGATAAGTTAAAAGGGTGTTTTAATTTATCGATTTTGATTAGATCAAAATAATAACTCATATCGTTTGATATCGTGATCGGGAACCTGATGTGTTGCACACAAAAGGAGAACTAAAAGATTGTGATTTGTCAATTAATTAATTTAACAATCGTTGGATAAATTAATTAATTGGTTTGCTTATTTATAATCCATAATTAATTAATTGGTTAATTAATTCACAGACCAGATTTAATTAAATGTGTTAATTAAATATTGGACCGAGTCAGGCCAAACCCGTTTGGGTTTATATAAATAAGTGATTAGGGTTTTCAATTTATATGGATTTTTCATTTTTGCTAGCACAAGAGAAGAAAACCCTAGTTCATACAATCTTGTTCTCTGTGTGGAATTCCAATAGAGGCTTGACAATTGGACAGCTATGGATGGCGAATCAAGATCATTTGATCGAAAGAATAGCAAAGAAGTTTACAGATCTCGTAAGAGGTATAATTACTATTACAGTTTTTATCTAAACATAAAGAGATCCTTGGTAGGAATTGAAAATTATTTTATTTTCCCCTGCACATGATAAATAGATTTTCAATAGTAGTATCAGAGTCTTCTTTGTGTTTGTTAAAAATTGTTTTACATGTTTGAACAATCAAATGTTAATTATTATAATGTTTCATGGGTCTAGCAATTAAAAAGAAATTTGATTTTTATATTTATTGAAATCTGGTTCTGATTTTGAAAAAAAAAATAATAGAAAAGAAAACGGATCTCAACATGGTAGCCGATGGCATCAACCCATTGGCGCCTTGCAGCGGTGACAACACCCTTTTGTCACCACTACTGGCTGAGAGAGAAAGCAGCAGCGGCAGCAGGAAGCACCAAACAGCGGCGACTTCCCACCGAATAGATTAAGGGGCAGCGATTGTCGTCGCTTCCCGAGATAGGAAGAAAAAGGTTGGGATTTTAGGGTTGTTTCAAGAATCGAGTGAGGGAGTATTTGGGGATGGGGTTTCAGCTGCAATTTGGGAAATTGTACACCCCTTGTTGCAATTTTTTTAGGGGTCAGTTATGCAATTTTAAAGTAAAGGGCTTCTATGAAATTTTGATTTTTCGGGGGCTCTGCTAATAATTTAAGACTTGGGTTAAATTGCAGATTTCAAGTGTTTTGAGTTTGAAATTTAAAATTGTTTTAAATTTAATTTTCGAATGGGTTTGACTTAAAATTTCAATTTTGACTTGTTTAAAATCTTATTTAAAATTGATGACTTTTTATATTTTCGTTATAATATGATTTTAACTTAAATATTAAATTGGACTCTAAATTGATTTTTATTTTACTTAGGAGTATTATCCTAGGTTAAAATATTAATTTAATTTAAATTAGAGTTGGTCTTTAATTTAATACTTAATTAAAATTTGATTTTAATTAATTGTTCACCTAAATATATTCTAGAAATTAGAATTGGATTCTAATTTGACATTTAATTAAAATTTGATTTTAATTAAACTGTCGTGCCGTAAAAATTTTCTTAAAATTAGAGTTGGGCTCTAATATGCTGTCTAATTAAAATTTGATTTTAATCAAATAAATTCGCCATAAAATCTTGGAATTAGAGTTGACTCTAATTTTGCTATTTAATTAAAATTTGATTTTGATTAAATTCAACTGCCTTAACTTTTGAAATTAGAGTTTGATTGTAATTTGATATTTAATTAAAATTTGATTTTAATTAAATACTCCCGCCCTATAATTGCGGAATTAAGAGTTTGACTCTTATTCAGTATTTAATTAAATATGCCCTCTAATTAAATCAATTGATTAATATGATTAATTGGTTATTTAATTGTTCCGATCCATTTGTCTAAAATAGTTTAAAAGACCTTAATTGCTAGAAACTTGAAATGTATCTGCATATAATATTAGATATTATATGGAAGAACATTTATGTGATGAATGTATATTAATGGATGATTATGGACTTGACCATGTGGAAGTGTTGAATGGTTAATTTTATTCTTGTCGTTTTATGGGCCTATGAGCACTTAATTATTTTGGGCCCCCGAGTTCGTTATTTTTGCTATTATTGTGGGCTTACGAGTCTATTATTGTTATTGTTATTGTTATTTTGGGCCTGCATGTCCAATTTCATCTAAGCCTGCATGCCAACTAGTATAGGATATCGGTTGTAGCTAGACTAATTGAAGACACACGAAGAAAAGGAAACCACGAAGACGGTGCATTGATACTGATCAATGCGATATCCCCTAGGAATTGACCAACTAGTCTTTCTTATGGCTTGAGATGATTAGATAGTAAAAGTCCATAATCATCCATATTATATATATATATATATATATATATATATATATATATATATATGATTGTTATGATGAGACATTTGAATGCAAAATCCCCCAATAAATATTAAGTCACATTTTATATTTGCGTTCCATCATTATAGTGAAAAACCAAAGTTCCAAATCGTCTCAACTTGTTAAGTATACTCAAGGCTGGTCTATTAGGGATATGTTTAACATTATGAAATATTAGATATTTCTAAATGATGGGTTCGACTTACATAAAATTTATCTTTTGTTGAGTACACTCAAGGAGATAAATTTTAGAAACATGTTAAGTTAGTACATTAGATGTGTGAAGACAAATAGTTGTCAGCTTAGTGATCTGAGAGTTGTATGGAGATACAATTGATAACAATATCTACCCAAATATTATACTAAGGTTTGTTGAGTACACTCAAGGTCTTGGTATAACATATGGGATCCTAGCCTACTAGGAATCAAGGATGGATTTCATAAATTTATGCTCGATGGTCATAAATTCGAGTCAAACAATAGGAGCATAATTAATTTAATAAAAGCCCATGTTAAATTAATTTATGCGTTTTATATATTATTCATTTTCTTTTCGTCATTTATATTGAATCTTAAGTGATCCTATGTATTTAAGAGGTATATTGGATGTCAATAACCAAATTAAATCATTTTGATTGGCACTGCAATTTGAGAATTGTTCTCATACATGAAAAAATTGGTTGTCTTTAAGTAGCCCTTTTCAGAGACACCAGGTGATGACTCAATTAAGGAAGAGGTGGCTCCTATAATAATACGGTGATGACAATAGTACTGCAACATGTGTGATGTTTACATTATGCCACTTGAGTTACAAAAGTAACATGAGAGTATAGATGATATTCTAACACATGATTATTCATTTCAAAGAGTTGTGTGATAGTGATAATAATCATATATGGAAGGATATGAAATTTCCAAACAACTATATAGGTGCGAAATGATAGAGGAATCTTCAGTTAATGCCCAAGTACTGGAGATGATTGACATTAAGAAGTGTCTCAATTGAGTTCAATCATGGACTAGGAACTAAGTATTGACTTAGTTCTACAATATCTGTTACAAAATTATTCATACTAATTATGAATTACGATATGAATAAGCTCAAATGCACGCTTATTGAGTTGCATAACATGCTTAAGACTGTTATGCCCAATATCAAAATTAGTAGTGGGAAAGCCATTGATTTCTCTAAGGATGTTAAGAGGAAGTCTAAAGGGGTTTGGAAAAGCATCCGATATGGTTAAGACAGTCTAAGCGAAGGAGAATACCAAATCTAATGACCTTTGTCTTCATTATAGAATGAAAGGTCATTGGAAGAAATATTGTAAAGTTTATGTCTATTTCATTAGCTTCTCAAGTATTAGATACCAGATGTGAATCTCATATTTATACAAAAATGGAGAAACTAATTGGAAGTAAACCACTGCAAAAGGGATAAGTTGACTTGCACGTTGAAAATGAGGAAATGTTGCTGCATTACCTGTGGGAGCATGCTTTTTGCTATTGCCTTTAGGTTTAGTATTGAAATTAGAGAAATGTTACTTTGTACCCACCATAACTAGAACATTAAATGAGTTTCATGTTCCAAAATGAACCATTTTACTGTGAAGGACAATTGTTGTTCTTGTTTATCTTGATAAAGATCTTAATGATTATGGTAAATTACAAAACAACGTTTACATTCTTAATACTAAGCATTCTATAATGAGCATAGAAATTATAAGGCATAAATACGATAATCTAATTATTACCTAAATCTGGTATGACAGACTTTGTCTTATAGATGAAATACAATTCCAAAGTTACATAAAAATGTATATGTAGAGTCAATTGATTTTGAATTATTTGACAATTGCAAGTCATGTCTGTTAGCCCCAATAACTTAATCTATTTTTAATTGAAAGAGAGAAATGTATGTATAATTACTGGTCTAATACATAGTGATGTATGTAGACCCATGTCGATTAATGCTAGATAAGGTTTCTCATATTTCATTATATTTACTGATGACTATTTCGAAAATGGCCAAGTATATTTGATGAAATTCAAGCATGAACATCTTTAAAGGTTCAAGGGATTTAAGCTAGAAGTAGAGAAACTTTAGAGTATCCTCATACTAAGATCCAATTGAAGTGGGAATATTTTAAAGACGAAATTTTAGAGTATCTAAAGGAGAATGAGATTTTCTTCAAGTGAACTTCTCCATATACACTGGAACATAGTGGTGTATTTGAAAAGAGGATTGTAAAATTATTAGTTATAGTGCGATCAATAACCAGCCATGCAATCCTCCCAAACTTGTTTTGGGGTCATCCATTGATTGCAGTGTGTTGCACACTAAATCATGTCCCATCTAAGTTGGTTAACAGAATTCCATACGAGCTATGGAAAGGCAATAGTCCCAATTTATCTCATACGAAAGTTTGGGGTCGTGATGCTTATTTGAAGCGCCTTGAATCGGATAAGTTTGAGACTAAATCTGATACATACATAGTTGTGGGATATTCAAAGCAGATATTTGAATATCAATTCCATTATCCCATAGTGAAGAAAGTTTTCATCTCACGACATATCTTCTTTTTAGAGAAAATGTTTACTTTAGGAGTGGACAGTGGAAGCAAAATAGAACTTGAAAGAGTTCAAGAGTCCACAAATATAGTTGTAGATGAGTCTGAGTTTGATCCCACACCTAATGAGGGATTACTCTTGATCGGGTAGTAGAGACTCTTGAGTGCAACACAACTCCATTTAAATCTAGTAGGATCATTCGACCTTTAAGAAGGTGCGAATCCACGATTACGAATCAAGAATTATTAATCGATGATGATGAATCTACTAATTACGTAGAAGCAGAGTCAAGTGTTGACTTAGATGGATGTTATGAGCCCATGGAATTCGAAATGAACACAATGTATGAAAATAAAGGTTTGGACCTTGGCTGACTCACATTATAGGATAATACCCATATGTTGTAAATAGTTTACAAGGACAGGGTCGAAGACGTGGATGGGAATATCTGTACATACAAAGCAAGGCTAGTAACAAAAGGTTAAGTGTTGATCTTGATGAAACCTTTCATCTATAGCCATGTCGAAGTTCATTCAAATTTTGGTTGCAATAGTTGCATACCTAAACTATGGGTTAAAGCAAGTCTTTTGGAGTTGAAATCTTCAATTTGATAAACAATCAAAAGGTCTGATTTTATCAAAAATGGAGACGAACTATGTGTTTACAAAAAGGTAGTGGGAGCATTGTCGCATTCATAATATTATATGTATAAGACATATTACTAATAGGAAACAACATCCCTACATTTCGATCGTTGAAATTATGGTTGTTCCATAAAAGATATGGGAAAGACAACTGATTTATAGAGATAGATTTAGAAAATTGCTCAACTCATCCCAATCTTCATAGATAAAATCTTGAGAAAATTTTATATGGAGAAATTGGTTTACTCTTAAGTGATATGTTGGAATGGTTCCAAACAAAAAATAACCATTGATTCAATAGCAGAAACATAATACATGATTACTTCAGAAGCAGCAAAGAGTTGCAATGTGGATCAAGATATTCATTAATCAACATGGAGTAGTTCATAACATTGACAATCACATGTAATTGTATTGTGATAACAATAGAAGCATCGTACAAGCGAAGGAACTAGGGTCTCATCAATGATTCAAACATGTATTAAGACAGTATAATCTCATGAGAGAGATAATACGTAGAAATGACGTAAAGAGAAGAATGAATTCCCACATTTAATAATATTTCAGATCCACTGACAAAGAGTTGTCGCAGTATAAATATAATCGTCATGTAGACTCTTCTAATATTAGATACATGAGTGATTGGATCTAGTGCAAGTGGGAGTTTGTAAATGTTATGCCCTAGGTCCGATCAACTTTTGATATAAACGCTTTTAATATATAATTGATGCAATTTTATGGCATATCTATTATTTAACTAATATTTAATTATACTCCGTATATTCAAGTTTCAATAATTTGTTAATCACAAGAAGTTGTGATTGTGAGATACAAATTATGTATGATTAAATCTTAAATAATCCATAGTCATAAGTAATAACGAGGTATGTATATCGTTATTACAGCTAGATAATCACGTGTGACATTTCTTATGAAGTAAGTAGTTGATCTTACAAGCTAAAGTGTGGTGACACTTAAATTAACACGTGGATGTTTTGTTGTAGAACCAAACATTGGAGACCCGTCGAGAGATTTCACATGGATAACTATATGAGTGTTAGTGGTTAATCTCTAACGTTCAGTAGTGGAATTGGTCCTTTGACTTGAGGTCATCATGGTGTCTTATATGAGGACAGTCATACTTTGGCGATATTGGATGTTGCTCTGCTAAGGGCCGCTAATATGGCGTCGCTCGAGTATGTCAAGAATCATATGAAAGTTATGAATGACCAATAGGGGATTCGTCACTCTTAGATAGTAAAAGATTATAATCTACATTTTATTCAGTTAAGTCGATAAAGATATCCTTGGCCAGGTGACCAATAGGCCATGTTGTTCTTCCCTAAATACATGAAAAAAAGTAATTCTTTTGTTCACCGAAAGTTTTGAAGAAATTGTCTCTTTACATAATCAAATTCTCTTTTTCACTTATTCATTTTTAAGAATTACTTTGCTTCTAGTATTCTTCATTTAGGCTTGATAAATCCTGCAAACTATTTGCCATTTCAATCCTTAAAAACATTGTTAGAGAAGGGAAATATCGTTTGAGACGACGATTTAATTTTGTGTTCAAGTCTTCTTCATATTTTATATTTTCCTCCTACTTCGTTTCTTTCTCCATTGCTGTATTTTTTCCAACATACTCAACTGATATTTGCATCTTACTGCAATGGTGACAGAAACTATGCTTGCTACCATAAAGTTGATGAATCAAGATTTGTTGCGGTTGGATAGATTTGATGGATCAAACTTCATGAGATGACAGGATAAACACAAATTCCTCCTAACGGCATTAAAAATTTTCTACGTTCTTGATCAAAACTTGGAGCCAATTCTTGATGCAACAGAAAAAGATACTAAAGAAGTTCATGGCAAGAGAAAGAAAAGAGAAGATGATGAATTGGTATGTAGCAGTCACATCCTAAATGCTCTCTCGGATTGATTATATGATCTGTACACCAAAACTACTTTAGCAAAGGAAATCTAAATACACTTGAAAACAAATATAAGGCCGAGGAGAAGGTACCAAGAAATTTTTAATTTCTAAATATTTTGATTTCAAGTTTCTAGTTAATATTCCCTTGTCGCCTCAAGTACATGAACTGCAAATCATTGTTAGTAAGCTGAAAGCAGTGAAAATTAAACTTCCCAAATCCTTTCTAGTGGGAGCAATTATTGATAAACTCCCAGGGTCTTGGAAATGATATAGGAAGAAGATTCTTCACGATTTCAAAGATTTTTCTTTGAAAGATATTCAAAACATCTTCGCATAGAGGAAGAATTAAGGGCAAGAGATAAGACCGAAAGTTCTTAAGATGGCTCTTCAAAAGCCAATGTCGTGGAAAATGTGGACAACTACAAAAAGTATAAAAAGAAAGGGTAACCTCTTTGTCCCAAAAAGAATCAAGGGAAATTCAAAACTAACTCCAAAGGACCTTGCTATGCTTGTGGAAAATCGGGACACTATGCAAGAGATTGCAGGCATAAGAAACAACAAAAGAAGGAAGGAAAAGTAAATTCCGTTGATGAGATTATCGCTATAGTGAGCGAAATCAATGCAATCCAAAGCAAAGTTCCAAGTTGGTGGTATGACACTTTTGCAACTATCCATGTTTGTTATGATAAGTCTCTTTTCAAAACTTATCATGACATTGAAGATGGTCAAGAGATCCAAATGGGAAATGAAGGAAGATCTAAAGTGATTGGCAAAGGCAATGGGAAACTTATTTTCACATCAAGAAAGAAGATCACTTTGATAAATATCATTCATTTACTAGAAATGAATAAAAACTTAATGAGTGGTGTTCTGTTGGGAAAATTAGGAATTAAACCAATTTTTGGGTCTAACAAACTTGCACGGACCATAATGGGCATTTTGTTGGAAAATGGCTATTCCACTGAAGGAACGGTCAAATTATATACTTTTGAGAATGACTCTACTAAAAACAAGTATTTTGCTTATGTTAGTAATTCATTTAATTTATGGCATGATAGATTAGCACACATAGGAGTTAGCACTATGAAAAGAATGGTTAAATGTGGACTAATATAATCTGAGGTTGATAACTTTGAAAAATGTGAAACATGTATTAAATCAAAGATGATTAAAAAATCATTTCATAATGTAGAAAGATCAAAAAAATTTACTTGAACTTGTTCATTCAGATATATATGAATTGAATGACATGCTAACAAGAGGCGGCAATAGATATTTTATTACTTTCATCAATGATTGCTTTAGGTATACTTATGTATATTTTTTAAAGCATAAAGATGAAGCCTTTAGTGCCTTTAAAACATATAAAGTTAAAATTGAAAATCAAGTATGAAGAAAACTAAAAACTCTAAGTGATAGAGGTGGAGAACACTTCTCCATTGAACTCAATATATTTTGTGAACAAAATGGAATAATATATCAATGTTCTACACCACGAACAACAGAACAAAATGGCCTAGTAGAAAGAAAAAATAGAACATTCTTAGAGATGATAAATGCTATGTTATTAAATTCTGAATTACCATTTGATCTATGGGAAGAAGCCTTGTTATATTGTAAATAGGATTCCTTTGAAGAAGATAAGATCTCTCCATAAGAAAAATGAAAAGGAATGAAACCAAATATTAACTATTTCAAAGTGTAGAGGTGATGCGAACCCCCTAGCAATGGTGACTACAAAATCCACAACTAGATTGATGCGAAACCCAAGAATGCCAATTGATCACCCGGTTCCTGGATTTAACCTAACAAAGTGAAACACGAAACCCAAAGATAACAATGGTATGATGAACCACTTGTTTACAAGTTGAAGAACCCACGATCCGATGTTGAATGCCACAATGATTTAATCCTTGATAAGTTCAATTAGTTGTTCAAAGAAAAACGTTGGAAGAAAGCAAAAGCCTCTCTTGAATTGAATAAGATGTCAAAAAGTCTTACAATGACAAATAACTGAAAGTATTTATACTAATCCTAGAAGATCTGTAAAAATCGGACTAAACAATGTCCATTATGGTAAGAAGTTTAAATGGAATAAAATTCTAGCCAAACTATGGAAAAACGCATAAAAAAATAAAATTCAAAATTAACTGTGGCTCGAGCAACGTCGAACGAAATGCGAGCGATGCCAATGTCGCTTGACTGAAGCCCCAGCGAAAAGCGAGCGAGAATGTTTTAATTTTTTTTGCTCGAGTGATGATCTAGCGATGAGAGAGCAAAATTTCAACACTTCATCAACTTCGTTCTAGACTTGAATTAAGTTTAACCACTTGGATTCAGCTCCAGAACTCAACACCAAACTTGTTCTTTTTTGCTCCAAAACCAATGTTTCTTCAATTGTTGATTGAACTATCATTCCCATCGCCTAATTGACCTTCTTCACCCTCGATCGAGTCATCGAACCAGCTCCGAATATCAATGGATCTCTGGTCGGACTTGAATTCTCGACATTCGAATCCTAGATCATATCAGGAGGTGTTACTTATTTAAAAACACGGATCCAAAGAGAACCATCTTAGGCCATAGAGGTATCAAATGTGCCTTAGTGGATATGCTGTAAATAGCAATAACTCCAGGTTGTTAAACCTAGAGACAGATGTTATAATAGAATCAATGGATGTTGAATTTTTTGAGAATATATTAGTAGCAAGAAAATCTCAAAATAATGGAGATATTCTAAATTCGAGAGAACCATAAGAAGAGACATCTACAAGAGATGTTGAAAGTAAACCTCCAAGAAGTAAGAGAACTAGGAGAAAAAAATATCTAAGATCGTATGAAATTGATTCCCGGCTTATTTATTTCTACTTAATAGAGGAAGATAGGAAGGGTATTGTAAGAACAACTCCCTTTGTTCTTCAAGTTGAAAGTGATCCAAAAACTTATAAGGAAGCAATGTCCTCTAGAAATTGTATATTTTGGAAAGAGGCTATAAATGATGGAATGAATTCTATTATATCTAATACTACCTAGGAAATAGTTGATTTGCCTAAGGTTTCTAAAGCCATTGGTTGTAACTGGGTGTTCAGAAAGAAATATATTCCGATAGAACACTCAATACCTATAAAGTCATATTAGTAGCTAAAGAATATCAACAAAAGGAATGAATAGATTACTTTGACACATATGCATCCATGGCTAGAATAACCTCGATAATGATCTTATTTGCACTAGCTTCAATTTACGATTTACAAGTTCATCAGATGGATGTCAAGATGACATTCTTAAATGGAGGTTTCGAAGAGGAGGTCTATATGGAACAACTGGAAGGGCTTGTTCTACTGGGAAATGAACATAAGGTGTGTAAACTAATCAAGTCCTTATATGGATTAAAACAAGCCCCTAAAAAGTGACATGAGCAATTTGACTCTAAAATAATGCCAAACGGTTTTAATCATGAAAAGTCAAGGGAATGTGTAATATACTATTTCAAATTTTAATATTACCAAGTTTACGTCCCAACCGATTAATTGCTTTGACCTTACGTGCAACATAAATCTAATTAATGCAACAAGTCACAATAATTAGTTTCTAGATGACTATTTATACAAGTTCATTTTTCCCTTAGTTCAATTCACACAAACAATTATAATATGGAAAGCGGTAAATAACACAAAGTATTGTTGATGGAGAAACCCAAAGTGGGAAAAACTTTGGGACCAAGCTAGTACCTCTACTATAGAAGATTTGAGTTACAAACTCCAAGATCCACTGTCTATCCACCAGTCTCACGATCTACTGCTGTAGTTGCTGTCTAGTCTTCCCACTAGAAGTCTCAATCTACCTCACGCAACTTTTAAGATCTACTATTTGATTTCAGCCTCTTGATCTTCTACCAACCGTCTCTCGGTGTAGAACACCAAGAACCTCATGTGTCTTGTGCTAGTACTGTGCTTGAAATCAACCTCTCTCAATGCCCAATGAGAAAGTCCCTTCTTCAACAGATTAAGGAATCTAGATGCTTTGGATTATGGAACCTTCGATGTTTTCCAAAGTTTGGTGGCCGGATCATAAGATTGAAATGGATGAACTCACCTTTGAGTTGTGCCTTAAATCTCTCAAATAATGATATAAAGATATGTATGGGTAATAGCACAATGCGCAACCTTCAATTTTCGACCATGACTTGTAGTATATATAGCTGAGGGCAAATATGAGTCATGGGCCGTGTAAAACATTACAAATCACGAAATCATGAATTTTTGTATAAACCTATCGCTCGACTGAGACGGGAGTGATGGTCTCTAGCTCAAGCGAGAGTCGGGCGACAAGCGAGCAAGACCTTTTTTGTTTCTGTCACTCGAGCGAAGGTTAGGTGTGCGGTGAGCTTCTTTCTTTAGTCTATGCTTGAACCTTAAACATAACCTACCTCAACCAATTATATAAAATTGCAATTAGGTCCTTGGCTTTTACAAACATTCAGTTAAGCCCTTAACTTTTACAATTGTTCAACTAAGACCCGTTTTGTTCATAGAATCGGCAATTGCACATTTAGACCTAACAAATTCTCCCATGGGCATTCTGTAAAAATTAGCACCAAAATTCAGCTACTAGAATCTCACCACTTCAACAATTATAGTAATTTAAAGTACTAAAACCCTTTAACCAGAGCAATTCATAATCACATCAAAAAGATTTTATTTTCATTATTAATAATCGGGAAACTTAAAACCAAATATATGCAAAATTACCAACCTTGTATCCTGGCAAAAGTTGTGACAGAGCAAACATTTCCGGAAAGTCGGGGAAGGTTTTGAAATAACTTGGCAACGAAACATTAGAATTTGAGCAGGAAACGTAAATTCCAGCAATAAGAGTCATACGTTGTTGCAGGGATTCTACTCCCAACCAAAACATTTGAATTACGAAAGACTATTTGGTATTTTGCTAAAATAATTAACGGTAATTCAAAAACAAAATGTAATGTATCCATAAGACGACAATTTAATTTCAGTTAAGGTCCTTAATCTTCAACATAGTCAATCCTTTAACCCCACTTATTCTTAACTTTTTTTTTTTTTGGTTATTTTCAACCTTCTATTAATTAATTAGTACATCTCATACTTGATGATCAAAATTTTTCTCTTAGCATACTTTAAAATGAGAGAGATATTTTTATTGTATTTATTATTTTTTAAATATATTTGTGCAAGAAGTCATTTTACGCCTTCTCGACAATCATTTTGGACAAAAAATGTTTGTAGGAGTGAAATATATTAGTTAATGAAATATTGAAAATAAGAAGGCGTCCAAAAAAGTTAAGGATATTAGTTCTACAATAAGTAAATTAAGTTTGAGAACTTTAATTAGAACTAAAATATTATGCAACTAAAAATATTATTGTATGAATATAATTATCCAGAACTCAATACGAAAAGGATAATGATGAGGGAAAAAAGTCATCTTCTACGATAACCCGTCCCACCCATACCCTCACCTATCCCAAACATCAAAAACCACAGCGATTGCTAATGGCTTTGGTTGAAGTGGTGCTTGGGGTGGACAGGATGGCGATAGGGGATGTTGGAGAGATGATTGCAAAAATCAATTCGGAGCAATAAAGCCATTATACTTTAACTGGATCAATTGCTTACTTCACTTGCATCACTGTTCCACTGGGCTTCGTGGTATGTTTTGTTTCATTCGCATGATAAAATCAATCTCAAATCGTTTTATGAATCTCATTTATTACATCATATTTTTTTCCTAGGTTTTAACCTAAAGAAACTATATTGGGGTATCATTGTTTTGGTTTGTTTGTATATTCCAGGTGGGTATCTCATGTTCAATTTTTCTATAATGTTGGACAAAATGATTTTTTGTTTATTCATTTGAAATTGAGTTGTTTTTACGACAATTGAATTTGGAAAATTATTGAATCTCATCATTTTCCATTCGTTGTTGTTGTACTTAAATTAAGAAAGACTAAAATGAATGCTTATATGGTAATGATGTAATAAAATGTATCATAGCTGTTGGAACAGGATTGCATAATTTATGATTTTGGTGCTTCAGATTGAGGTTCACTTTGTTAAAGGAATAAATTTTATATCAGTTAAATACCGAAATATTGACCAACTTAAATAGATCTTGGACCACTCCTCTTAATAAGGTTGATCTTATTAAGATGGACCTCAAGTCCTAACATGGTATCAGAGCCCAGTAAACTTCAACGAGCTATTCGATCCGATTAAGTCTCAAAAATAAGCACATGAATTTCAAGATTGATCTGCTCAAAAAGAGTCACCATCCTGCGGGGGCATATTAAAGAAATAAATTCCACATCTGTTAAATACCGAAATATTGACCAACTTAAATATATCTCGGGTCACTCCTCTTAATATGGATCCCAAATCTTAACACACTTACCTTCGGTGTTATTATTCTCTTGAATGGGATGAATACACCGGCATTTCCTCAATTGATTATGGTAGGCACATTAACGGAATCTAAATAGAGTTACTTGTTTGCCCCTAAACTAAAGTTTAGTGAGTCCATTATTTCCAATTGATGTTAAGTGACAATCAGAGTGAAAATTGAGTGACCTCTAGTGTAAATAATTTCATCATGTGTGACGTCTCTCCCTCATAAAAGCGAATGAAATGTCATTAAAGCCAATGATGAGATAAATCCTCACATTCAAGCCTTTTTCCATTACACATAAGTGATCCCCTTTATCACCAGTCCCCACCCATTCCCACCATACCTCCACGAAGAAAAAAATGGAACCAGAGCTTCAAACTCTCTGTATCGCCTCTGACGAATTTTCTGATGAAATCGACAACTGCTGTTCCAATCCATACTTTAGTGTACCTTCTAGCCCAGGCCACATAACCTCCTCTCTACGTGCCTTTCTATTACAGTTTACCCCCTTTCTAATTAAAATAATGGCCAAAAAAATACCAACGAAGCTTGCTCAGGTGGCTGCCAAAGCTCACTTGGTGCTGGCTCCGCCACCGTATATGGCTAGAAGGTTCATTTGCAATTTATGATATGGAAAGTGCTACATATACATAATTGTTTACATAAAGGTGTCCATAATTACACGTGGCACTGGATCCAACCTTTAATTCAAATATCACACTTGCACATCAACGATCGGATGATTGCCATATCACATTATGAACACCATTATTTGCAATAATTATGTACAAGTAGAATTTTCCATATGATGAACTCTTTGCCCTAAGGTTTAACCTTACAGATTCAACTTTTACAGTCCCGCAATCTACTCAAATCTCTGAAATGTAATAGTCATTCTGAAGCCGAGACATACTCCTAACTAAAACTTAGCGTTACCTTTTCTCAGATTGAACTTGATAAACTAATCCTTGTTCATAATACATTATGACTCAAGTTTTCTCAGTGCCAAAACTATATATATTAAAATCGCGAACAATAACTGCTTGGATAAGAGATGAATAAACATTGTTTCATAACATAATCGTAAGGAATAAAATGGATAACAGATTGCTTTGATACCAATTTGTTATAATAATTGGCAAGAAAGAAAAATATGGCATAACACGAAGTAATTGATCACAAACTCAACAACAAAATAATTTGCTGAGGAAATGAGAATTCACTAAAATATAGAGAAATAATATAATGATTTTGTGTATAAAATTATTTAACTTTATCTAAAATACAATGAATAGTTGAATATATATCAGTCCGCTCGCGGAAGGGGTAGCACTCATCGCTGCCTGTGTGGTTCTAAGGCATTGCGTCTCGGGTTGAATTTGATCATATGGTCTCTAAATGGTGCTGATGCACCTATTTTGGTCGCCCATGCACCCATATAGTTGATCAAAATTTTTTTGTCCATATCTTGACCTCTTTAAATCTAACACAAATTTCAAACTCTCAATTGAGTTTCCACATAGAACTTCAATAGACTTTGAAAAAGATTCCAAAATAGCATCCCAAATAGAAATCTTCTTAAATCGACTTTAATAAGAATTCTCAATTATTTTCTAAACAGAATTTGAGTCACACCCTGCAATGAGTAACGTTTGAATATTTTCTCCATCAAAATTTCCAACTTGGAAATATTCTCCACCACTACAACAAAATTTTAATACGTTCAAACACAAAAAAAAAATTTAAAAATAAACATCTGAGTAACAAAATTTCAAGAACTACCTTGGACACCAAAATTGCTCGAATTATGAGTAACAAAATCAAATGTGAAACAAGCCATGTAACAAAATCACCACAAAATGTTTCAACGGAAGGACATTGGCTAGAATCAACACTTTCAACCACATTCAAAGCATATTCAACTGAATTAGCATCTTTGTACCTTTGTGAAGACAAACAGACAAGTTTGTTTCTAGCAATTGAATACTGTCGATAATGGTGGTAAAGTGGAATTATCCATAACTTTCGAACTTGACTTAAACATATTCATCAAAGTAGACCCCAACTAAATCTTCGATGGTACTGAATTGAACTTACAATCCACTTGAGCTCTAAATTTATGCTAATTGATATTCTAAGATTCTGTGAAAATCATGTAAGATATATGACTGGGACTTTTCTGTCCCTGCACCACAGTATGAGCACATTTACGAACCTTCTAGGACTCCATCTTCATCAATGAATTTGTATCCATTAAAGTCAAAATTACTCAATGAAAAAAAGATTTATCTTTAAATCAAGAACATGCAGCATTGCATCAAGTGTTATGACACTTCCATTAAACAACTTAATTCTGACCCTTCTAAAACTAGTTATCTGACAAGGTATGCTATTACCAGTCACCACAACACCTATGGAAACTTCTTCATGCTTTGTAAATGAATCCCGATTGGGACACAAAGAAAAATGCAATCCGTATAAAAAATCTAATCCTTGTCTTATTCAAAGTCACTTGTCAAGAATAATCAAAAGCTCTTCATCATTGTGAAATGTTTCTGCAATACTAGCTTTCTTTATTCCGCAACTTACAACAATCCTTAATTAAGTGCCTGTTCATCTTGTAATGATTACAAATTTTATTGTGAAGTTAGACCTTAATTTGCCCCTTTCACAACCACCATCAACAATAAGGCCATCTCCATGAGTCTCGGTCCTAACGAGATATTTCATCTTCTCCTTTTAATATAGAGCATCGTAGGCATTTTCAATGGTGAGAGTATCACGACTATATAGGATCATGTCTCTAAAAGACATATATGAAGTAAGCAACTAACACAATAAAATCAAACACAAATCTACTTTATCATAGTTAGCCTCTAAGGTTTCCATATCAGCAACGATTTTCTTAAAAAAGCTAGGTGATCTACAAGGGATGTACCTTTTGTCATACGATGAGAATATAGACGCTACTTTAAGTGTAATTTGCTACTAAGACTCTTCATCATGCACATATAAAAAATTTAAATGTAATTTGTAAAAGATACAAATGTTTGGAACCACAACTGCAATTATTGCATTTTCAATTTTGTCAATTTCTGTTGCTTTTAGCTGCTAAAGTAACGGAGTTAGAGGGTAGGGGATGAATAGCACCTCAAAGTTCATATAGGGGGATTTTCTGCACCTCAAAGGTTGTATTACACAGAAGGTTTCAAATAGGGACGTTTTCTATGAATTCCAAAAAGTAGGGGTCTATCGCACATCTCAACTATATTCTGCTTTTAATCCAATTGAAAATCATCAACAACTTAAGACGAAGTTCCAAGAATTCTCTAGAAAATTTGATGATGATTCCTTGCTAAACAATTTCCATAGTCCTTATGCATTCATAGAAGAGTCTGGAGAAATATTTGAAAGGTTGCCACCATCATATATGGAGCGCAATTTAAAAATTTCTTGAATTGTAAGCCACCAACATACACTACTATGAATATGTTCTAGCACTTCATTTTGAGTCATAGAGTGAACTGAGAAGTGTGAAAGAGAGAAAAAGAAAGAGACTGACTGTATGCATTAGTGGTGAAAGAGAGACACTAAGAGAGCAGCATGTACGAATGCTTTGTGAGAGAGAAAGAGTGAGTGTGTAAGTGGATAGAGAGTAGAAATAATTTTAGTGCTTCCTTTAATATGAATTGTGATAAGTGCGTGGTTAAATTGCAAAAACAATTTTTTGTTAATAAAATCAATTTCTTTTGTCTGCAAAATCAACAAACCACCTGTCAACTACAAAAGTGACTGAAAAATCCATCATAAATCTTAATTTCAATCAAGCTGATCATTTAAACCATTTGTTCATATTATAATTGAAATCGATGGCCACAAAAGTATTAGGTAATTACAACTTAATAATTATGTTAGATGTAAATGTAGGCAATTGAAAATGAGGTAAATCATTTTCTCTTTCAATAGAAAATCTAATCTAAATCAGACAAGCAAAACAAGTCATGTAATCTCTCAATCGCATTACCAACAGCAATACTAGATACATTCAAATTAAGCATCAGAAAACACGCATGCATAAGCATGTTTGGAAAGTGTTTATAAATAGCTTAAATTATAAATATACAAAATTGATTGGTGGTATTTGGATAAAAAGTAGATTGAGTATTTATTTATAAATATGAGCCAAAAATAGACTAAATAGATGCTCAAAAAATGTACATGAGCGCAATTTATACATTCTAAAAGTATGGACTATAATCTTTTTCTTTAAATAAAGCAAATTGATCGAATTTTTTTTTTTTCATCTTTGAAAATTGATAGGAGTACAATATTTAGAATATCACGTGATATAAGACAATACACGTGTGTCGAAAGGTATGAGATTCTTTAAAAACTTCTAACAATTGACAAAAATTTTAAGCTTGTCTCTCATATTTTCGCTTCAATTGCACGTGAATCCTCTATATAGATTCATCCTTTTCTTGTAGTATTTCAACTCTTTTTCACACCCCCTTTATTCACATTTCAGCATTTATTCATGATAACTCTAAACAGTTCATTAGCATTAGCCATAAAACCGTCAGGACGTAAATACATTAAATAACAATCCACTATAAAATCAAACATGTGATCTGGATTGCCACTATTGAATCAAAATAAAAATGTGAGGTAGTTTAATAAAGTCTAAATTAACTTTACCATTAATTCACAGGAACGTGACGTGTCATTAACCACATTATTTGATGTACACAAAGAAGAAGGAAAAGACTGAAAAAAGAATTAACTTTTTCGCTAAGAAAAAAAATAAGATGTACGAAAACATTTAATTTCTTATTGTTAACAAAGAGGAAATGTAATTGTGCGGATCAACAAATAACGTATAAAAAGATTCAGTTTTCTTATTGTTAACAAAGAGGAAAGGCCGAACTCAGGTGGCCCAATATAGAAAATGATTTTATTTTTTTTGTGTAAAATTGTTTTACATTTTAATTAACGATTAGTATTTTTGTTAATTGTATATCTAAATTGGTTTGGATTATTGCATTTGGACTTTATTTTGTTTGTAATTTTCTTTAAACTATCCAGGGTCGCCACTGTTTGGGGTGGCATTATTGGTTGGTTGGATTCTGAAAGAGAAATGTGTGCAAGTAGCGAGGAGAGTTCACATTTACACTAAGATGCTTCTCAAATCTCAATACAAAACTCGAAAAAAACTATGCAAGGAATAATTAAAAATAGAAACGCGAAGGTGAGTGCATTGTGAGCGGGCTGTCCTAAGTCAGGAATTCATGAAGACCAATTCTGCCCTTTTCTTTTCTTCATCTGGGAAAGTAACATGGAAAAGTTAAAAGACTGATCCAGCACATCGGCAATGTAGGACATCTAGGACCAACTCGTTTGAATCTATACAAGTAATAAAATACATAAATTCTGATAAAAAAATATGACATGCAGTTAATTGGCCTAGGTTAATACTAGCTCATCAGTTGATGGACTTCAGAATGAGCAAAGGAACAACAGATCATATGACTAGAAGGTCTACTGGTAATGTGTGATATTATGTTGATGGACTCTTTGAGTAAGGCTGTTTAACCCTTCAGATTCAATCTTTACAATCCCACCATCAACTGAAGCTCGGAAATGCAACTGTAATTCTGAAGTCAAGATATACCCCTAACTAAATCTTAGCTTTACCCTTGCATGGATTAATCTTGATAAACTAAACCTTGTTCAGAATACATTATAACTCGAGTTTTCTAAGTGCCAAAACTATTTTTAATAAAATCACATGTGGTAGCCATTTGGATAAGAGATGAATAAACCATTGTTTCAGAACATAACATTACGAATGTGTCAATATTATTAAAACACAAAGTAGAAAAGATGTTTTGAAGAATTAATTTCTAAATATTTATTCAAATCTAGCTTAAAATTTTAAGACAGCAATCTCTAAAGAGCATATCAACCGGCAAATCCCATCAACATTTTCCTTGGACAACCAACATGAAAAAAATAAAATAAAAATTATTCAAGTGATGAAAACATACTCTTAATTGTTGAAGGAAAAATACAAATAAAAAATGAGTCCCTCTCTGTTAAGTTAAACTTTTAGATGAGATGGTTAACATAGTATTATAGTAGGTATTCAAGTCATGCCACCAACTATGTATAAAAGTCATGCTTCCATTCAACCTCAATGAAAAATGAGTTCAGCTTGCTCATGAGGTCGTGTCATTCAATTCATCTCAAATTAAAGGTTAGAGATTAAGAAAAAACTAAGATTGAACAAAGAAAGAAAAGTTCACGAGAAAAATTGTGAACTGGCCCTTGAATTTGACAATGATGTACGATCAGACTCCGGCCATATTCTCTGCCTTTGTCGATAACTCACTCCCAAAACTATGGCCAGAGAAAGGGATTTGGAATTTTGGGTTGAGAAATCTTGTTAAAACCTAGTCACATTTGAGCCAGAGACAAACGAAGATTTGGTGCTTTCAATTGGATGAAAAATAGGTAGATTCATATGTTGCAGGCACAACCATTTCCAAAGCCAACGATATCCATGTTATCTATATATTTCTTCTTACTGACCGGTGGCAGAGGCAGATGGGTGAGGATAGGTGCGGGGTTGGGAAGAAAGCTGAATAGCATTTTTAATTTTTTTTTCCTTTTTTTTTTGTTTAAATTATATTATGTGGTAAATGTAAAGGTACAAATCTTTTGTGGCTAGCATCATAACAAAACCCAAGAACGGAAATATTGTAACTACATTCTGTAAGGTAAAGGTCACACAATATTAAATCGAGAAGCAAGATAATCGAAATCGACCAAAAGTAAACAGTGCAGAAAATTAAAGAATCAACAAAAGATTTCTTTCGGCCTAAGCTTCGGAGGTTCAACCACCACAACTAATGCCTACATCCCCCGTTGAGCATCCAACAAGTTGGATTACGCTCGGTTGCACTATAATAGCCAAAAATGGCAATGAAGAGTTACAAATGTTCAACAAATACAACGAGATAAAGCAATGATACTTATCTCTCCAGATCGACTCAACACCTTCGAAGAATCACAAAGAAACTTCACTGCATCCCTCTCAAAACATCACAACTCAAGAGGACAAAAGATATTACAGATAATCACTCAGAATATCTAACCGAATCACTAAGACTTTTACGTTAAAGGCCTCAAATCAGATATTTGAGCCAAAGAATCGAGCAGGAGAAACCCTAACCAGACGAGAGGTTTTTCTCTCTCTCACAAAGAACCAAGAGTCAGACCCGGTATGGGAGTAATGGCGTGCCAAGTAAAATGGTACGATACTAATAGAAGGTTCCAGATTCAATCCAACAGCCATGGTTTAGCCACGTGTCTCCATCCAGTTGAAAGTGTCATTTTAATAAAGTTGCAGTTTCACAAACACGACTTTCCAATATCATAAAATTCTGGAAGCATACAACTACGGTTCGAGACTCACATTCTGCACCTTGCTACCAGAATTTTTGGAACTATAGTGCAGCCAGGAGCAAATCCTTAACTCATCTTCATTGCTCTATGTACCTGTACAAAAAATCACAAAGAATCAAGAGATAAAAGTTTCAAACAGTTTAAGAATTTGTTTAATGGAATTACTTTTGTACCCATATCTGATGGATTAAACTGAGTAGAAACTTTATCAATCTTAATTTCACCTTTTGAAATTATATCGCTTATAAAATGATACTTAACATCATTATGTTTTGATTTGTATCATAAAATAGCACAGTGTGATTATCATTAAAACCCATTTCAGTCAGTAAACCATTTAACTAAATCCCCTCCTTAATAGCATCAGTCGCTGCTATGTATTCTACCTCAATAGAGGACAGAGCTATTATTTTCTAAAGTTGAGACTTTCAACTAATGGCAGTACCACACAATGTATAAAAATAGGATGAGGTTGACTTTCTATTATCTCTATTTCTAGCAAAGTCAGAGTCAGTAAAGCCTTTCAAACTTCTCCTATTTTTATCTGATTTAAACACTAATCCTAAGTTTGATTATCCCTTAAGGTACCTCAATAACAACTTCAAAACATACCAATGTTGTTCACCAGGATTACTCATGAATCTACTTAAAATGCTAATACTATATGCAAGATCAGGTCTGGTGCATATCATCAAGTACATTACAGAACCAATTATGTTAGCATATGGGATTTTTGACATTCTAGCATATTCTTCTTCAGATTTAGGACAAAATTCAGAAGACAGTTTAAAATGATTTGCAAGAGGAAGTGTCACAGGCTTACAATCAAACATATTAAATTTTTTCAGAACTTTTGACACTAATCACATTGATTTAGAAAAAACATATTTTTATCTTTGTTCCTCCATATTTGCATGCCTAATATTCTTTTAGCATCACCTAAATCTTTCATATCAAATTCTGATTTTAACTTTGATTTAATATCATCAATTTTTGATTTATCTGAACTAGCTAACAGCATATCATCCACATAAAGGACCAAATAAAATGAGTTTTCAAACTCCATTACCTTTGCAGTATAGACAAGTGTCATATTGGCTTCTTCTGAAACCAAGTTTTAGGACAAAGGTGTCAAACCTCTTATACCATTGCCTAGGTGCTTGTTTTAGGCCATATAAAGATTTCTTTAGCAAACAAACAGTATTTTTAGGATCACCCTTTTCAAAATCAATAGGTTGTTTCATATATATAGTTTCATCCAATTCTCCATACAAGAGGGCAGTCTTAACATCAAGTTGATCAAGTTCCCATTTAAATTGAGTAACAATAGCAAGCAAGCATCTAATGGTGACATACTTAGCAATTTCAGATTTAGGACAAAATTCAGAAGACGGTTTAAAATGATTTGCAAGAGGAAGTGTCACAGGCTTACAATCAAACATATTAAATTTTTTCAGAACTTTTGACACTAATCACATTGATTTAGAAAAAACATATTTTTATCTTTGTTCCTCCATATTTGCATGCCTAATATTCTTTTAGCATCACCTAAATCTTTCATATCAAATTCTGATTTTAACTTTGATTTAATATCATCAATTTTTGATTTATCTGAACTAGCTAACAGCATATCATCCACATAAAGGACCAAATAAAATGAGTTTTCAAACTCCATTACCTTTGCAGTATAGACAAGTGTCATATTGGCTTCTTCTGAAACCAAGTTTTAGGACAAAGGTGTCAAACCTCTTATACCATTGCCTAGGTGCTTGTTTTAGGCCATATAAAGATTTCTTTAGCAAACAAACAGTATTTTTAGGATCACCCTTTTCAAAATCAATAGGTTGTTTCATATATATAGTTTCATCCAATTCTCCATACAAGAGGGCAGTCTTAACATCAAGTTGATCAAGTTCCCATTTAAATTGAGTAACAATAGCAAGCAAGCATCTAATGGTGACATACTTAGCAATAGGAGAAAAAATTTCAGTGTAATCCACACCCTCTTTTTGTGTGAAACCCTTTGCTACAAGTCTGGCTTTGTATCTAATATTTTTACTGTCACCTTCCCCTGGTTTTACTTTATAAATCCACTTGCAATTAATCAGTTTTCAACCTTTAGGTTTGTCAACTAAAATCCATGTTTTATTTTAAGTAATGAAGACATCTCATCTTCCATTGCCAGTTTCCAGTTTCTGCTTTCTTTATATTTAATGGCTTATTCAAAAGAATTTGGCTCATTTTCAGACAAATCTTGGTAAGAAAATAAAGAAACAAAGGTGTCAGTATCAAATTTGGTAGAGGGTCTGATTTGTCTCCTCTCCCTATCTCTTGTGAGTCAAGGGAAAGAGCTGTAGAATCAGTCTCTTCAGTTTAATCAATTTCAGTTTCAGTTTCAGGTACTGTAACATGTTCTTCATTTTCATTATCCCTTGTAGTAGACACATAGGCATTCTCTTTACTACAGGAGGACTCCACCTCAATTTGAACATCTTTTTCAATTAAAATTTTCTCTTTTCCTTCAAGACATGGCATCAATGACTCATTAAAGATAACATCATTTCTTATTATTACCCTATAACCCTTCTTTGATTTAACCCATAGTCTGTACCCTTTTACATTGTCATCATAACCCAAGAATACACACTTTAATGATCTTGGTTTAATTTACCAATATTTTGATGAGCATAAGCAGCACAACCAAATACTTTCAGATAAGTGTAATTTTTAGGGCTATTTGACCACACAGATTCAGGAACAGCAGAGTTTAGAGCACTAGATGGACTCCTATTAATCAAGTAGGCAGCAGTTTTAACTGCTTCACCCAAAACATCTTAGGAAGACCAGACCTTAAAAGCATACATCTAACTTTGTTCAATAGGGTTCTATTCATTCTTTCAGCCATTCCATTTTGCTGTGGTGTGTGAGGAACTGTTTTGTGTCTTATGATACCATATTCTTTACAAAGATTGTTAAATTCATAATTGCAAATTTCCAAACCATTATCAGTTCTCAAATATTTTATTTTAAAATCAGTCTCATTTTCAACTTGAGTTTTCCAGTCCTTGAAAACAGAAAATGTCTCATCTTTTGATTTCAGTAAGTGTACCCAGACTTTCCTTGAAAAGTCATCAATTATAAGCAAAAAATACTTGAAACCAATCAATGTGGAGATAGAGCCAGGACCCCACAAATCAGCATGTAAATACTCAAGTCTTTGTTTGGATTTATGAATTTTAGTTGGAAAAGGAAGTTTAACTTGTTTTCCAAAAATATAATGTTCACAAGAACCAAAATCACCAAGATTATGATTCCCAAATATACCTTTTGAACGTAAGAGATTTAATCCCTTTTTACCAATATGACCAAGTCTCTGATGCCACAATTTAGCCAAAGTAAAGTTTTCAGACATGACAGGAGCAGTTAATCCAATTAAGGGTTTAGTATTTAAGCAGTAGAGACTATGTTTCTTAGGGGCTGAAGTGATCAAGTCATTCCCCCTAAGAATCTTTATATGTCCTTGACTCATGATTATGTTAAACTCCTTATCACCTAACATTCCCAAGGACACTAAGTTCCTTTTCAAATTTGGGACATGACTTGTGTTCTCAAGGAACAAAACATTACCATTTTTCAATAAAAATTTGACAGTCCCGATTCCGATCACTTTGCAAGCGAAGTTATTGCCAATTATAACCTGTCCCCTTTAATTTTCTCCAGATTTATAAAACAATTTTTGTTGGGGCACATGTGAAAGGAACAGCCTGAGTCAAGTATCCATTCATCACTTTGACATTTTTCAGTACTTACCAAAACAAAACCATTTTCAGTTTTTGTTTTATCATAGGCCAAGGCATTACTTCCTTCAAAACCTTTTTCTTTTGAATCATTTTTCCTTTTGAAACAATCCTTTGCAAAATGACCAAGTTTGCCACAATAATTAATATTTTTTACCTTTTGCATTATTTTTGGTCTTATTCCTGTCAGTCCAATTTTTGTTAGTTTTTGAAAACTTAAAGTTTTGAGTAGGTTTTTCAAAGGTTTTTCCTTTTGTAAAGAAACTAGTACCAGTGTGACTGTTACCTAACTCAATCTTGATCTCTAATACTTTATTCCTCGAAGCATTAGTTATAACATCAAGTGTAAGTTCATCTCTCCCATATTCAAGTGCAACTTTAATGTCCTTATACTTATCACTTATGGGGTTTAATAGGACTACAGCCAATTGATCTTTTGAAAGTTTTTCATCACAATTGGGCAAGTCTTGCGGTAAGTTTTGTAAATCTACTCAAATTTTCTTCTAAGTCAATTGTAGGATTCATTTTAAAAGAAAAGAATTGATTTAAAGGAAACACTTATTTGGAGTAGTTTTAATCTCATATTTTGCCTTGAGTTTTTCCCAAAGATCAGAGGCAGTGGTGGTTTCACCCACTTCTCTGATCACATTATCAAATAGGTACAAGAATATATTGCTCCAGGAAATTTCCTCAAGTTCAGATTTCTTATTGGGTGTTAAACCCTCAGGCCATGAATCATCTAATGTCTTAGCACATTTCATTTGTATCAAAATGGCTTTCATTTTATGACTCCACATATCATAATCAATTTTACCATCAAATTGACTCACTTCAAATTTTACAGTAGCCATAATGCATGCAGGTTATCACAAATAGGATTAGCAAGAATTCAGAACAGTTGAAACAGGAACACCAAGTTGCCAGATTTGAAATCACAATAAATCACAAAGTAATACAGGATTTCACTGATCTTAAAAAATTATCAACAGAGAGAGTAAGCTGGATCAATCAATAGAAAACAATTACTGAGATCAAATTATAAGGTTTCACAGATCCCTCCAGCAAGATTCTCCTAAGGTACACACCCATACTTGATTTATCTCAGATTCCAGAGGCCTCACAGGAGCCACTGAACAAAGATTAGTCTCAAGGGGGTTTCAACGGCGTACTGGAAAATCCGGGAAAGTTCAAGAAACAAATTTCTCAAGTGCAATATACAGTAAATTGAAAGGATCTCACCCAGCGAGTTTAATAACTCGAAGTAGTTCAAATATGCTTTTCAGCAGTTCAAAAAATTCAAGATTAATCGAAGATCCACCTTTCTCTCCAAGATCCGGGTATTGTGCTCCTTAGTGTGGCTCTGATACCACTGTAAGGCAAAGATAATCGAAATCGGCCAAAAGTAAACAGTGCATAAAATTAAAGAATCAACACAAGATTTCTTTCGGCCTAAGCCCTGGAGGTTCGATGACCACATCTAATGCCTACATCCCCCGTTGAGCATCCAACAAGTTGGATTACGCTCGATTGCACTATAATAGCCAAAAATGGCAACGAAGAGTTACAAATGTTCAACAAATACAACGAGATAAAGCAATGATACTTATCTCTCCAGATCGAATCAACACCTTCGAAGAATCACAAAGAAACTTCACTGCTTCCCTCTCAAAACATCACAACTCAAGAGGACGAAAGATATTACAGTTAATCACTTAGAATATCTAATCGAATCACTAAGACATGGTATAGGAGTAATGGCATGCCAAGTGAAATGGCACGATAATAATAGAAGGTTCCAGATTAAATCCAACAACTATGGTTTATCCACGTGTCTCCATCCAGTTGAAAGTGTCATTTTAATAAAGTTGTAGTTTCACAAACACGTCTTTCCAATATCATAAAATTCTGGAAGCATACAACTACGGTTCGAGTCTCACACATTCTGTGTACAAAAACTTGGATGTTGGGACTACAATAACTTTCTTGATAGAAGGGTTCCACAAATATATACTTCCAAGACTGTCAAAAAGATCAGTTGATTGATCTTGATTGTTCAGAATGTTGTGTTTGAGGTGGGTATAAATGAAACTGTAGCTTGTTATGAGTGTGTACCAATATTTTCAGACTCTAGAGCAGAGCAAAATAGACTTCGAGGGTAGCCTCAATAAGATTTGGGACCTTACATCGGTTGGAAGAAAATCCGGATTGTTTAAGGTGCTTCATCCCATTTTGGCTTCGTATAATTCTGCCAAAGATCCTAGAATGCTCTATAATAATATTTTTCTTCTTTCACCAAGGAACTCCCAATGGTTTTTGTTTGGAGCTCTGTGACAAGGAAATCAGAGAATCAGAAACCAAAGCATATCTGGGTCAAAAGACCACATATTCAGCAAAGACCTGATAATTGACAGCAATTTTAAATTTTGGCACAAATGCCTGTTGCATCAGCATATTTTCTTCAAATGATATTCCAGCAATATTTTTACATTGATCGTGTCAAATGAACTTGTCCTTTGCTCAAGGTTATCTCTTTTAATTGGTCCAAGACCCTTTTCCTACCTTAGATAAATTTATATCTATCGTTGTCAATGAAGGTTAATGTCACAAAAAATATACATTGCAATATGCAGTCTGTTAAACAATCCAATAAACAAGGATTAATATTTAGAATGTGAAAAATGAAAAGCCCAAGCAAGATTTCTTTTTTAACTATAATGTAATTACAGTACAATTCTTCACTTTGAATAAAAAAAATATAGAAAATAATTGCTGGAATACTTAAGAGTCTGTTTAGTAACCATTTTTCTTTACTTCCAACTGCTTTCTATTGCTTTTGCCTTTCCCCTATAAAGCATAAGAATTATAAAACAATTCTTGTCTCCTACATCAATTCGTTCTCTCAAACTGAACTCTTACAAACTCAATAATAGGAAGAGATGGATTAAAGACGATTTTCAGTAGGGGTGAAACACTAGAAAAGTTGCTGCATACAACTATTTTCAATTTAGATAGCATTCTTTCCCATTTAGGCAAAGAAACTATGCCTTATTCCCAATACAATTGTGGTTGTACAATAGGTTAGAAGAGAAATTCATGATCTATTACAACATTTTTTTCTGTTAACTCTCATCTTCAACAAACCACAAATCATGAAAATAATGTTGGCCTGACATAAAGAGCAACCATACTCGTTGAATAATCGACCTCCAATTGGTGGATTTTCCGGGCTCAGTATACTAATCTCAATCTTACAACACCCAAGCAAATCATGACCCAAACCTCAATCTATCTTCCACACTACGGTTGCTTTACCTTGTACCCATTAAGGACACAATAGGGACGGTTTTTTTCAACCACAAAGGTGAAGCCACAAAGGCTATGAAAGAAAGGAAGAAAATCAGCCAAGAGAGAAAGAGGCAGAGAGTTTCTTCTTCAAGACAAAGGCAAAACACACGTTCACATAGGAGACCAAGGAGGCTAGTATATATAGGTTAAGTTAGGTCAAAGTGTGTAAGCCAAGTCCAATACAAATACCGGTAAGTAGGCTAACAAAATAAGTCGTCCAATGAGTGTAGAAGCCAGGCTATGAGCAATACTAATTAATTAGGTTGCTTCCAATGATCCAAATAGTTTTAGGGTCGGGTCCTCAATCTTAAGTGTCGATAATTAATTTATCCAACATTGGTTTAACATCATCGCCTGGAATTATTGAGTATCAAAAAATCTAACAATCTCTACCTTGATGCCCAATAATATGCAAGCAACCAAAATATAAAGTTTAAACTTGCACAATCAAGGTAATCCAATAAAATTGGTATCACAGACCTTACCTCGTATTTCGAACCGAAACACGCACCATACTTGCTTCATGTACTCACCGGGGCTAAGGTCCAAAAACACCCAAGTAGGAACAAGTATAACAGTGAACAAATAATCATGCAATGAAGATATTATATAGGATACTACATAGATTTTTTAAGAAAAACAAGTTCACACATAACCAAAGATTAACACCAACTTAATTAGCACATGGTCAAACATATATGCTACAAATGCATAAATGACCCAACTAAAGATCTCACCACACTTATCCTATCCCATTTTGTATTACTCCCACTTCAAGAACACATATCTCCTCTCATCGCCCACCATGCTTACTAAACAGATCACTCAACTCATGTCTAACTGGCAAGTCACAATAGAACCTAGGTTCTCGGAATAATCCTCTATCACCATATCACTTCTCCCAACCTACGTGGATAATGGGCCTCCACCTTATAGAAGTGATAGAAGTGCCTTTTTCACACTCCACCTGTACAGGATCTCTTTCACAGATAAATGATTCTGCACATTTGATCACATCTCTACTAATGATCCAAATGTTACATTCCACATCCCCCAGTACAAATCACCGTGTATCTCTAGGCATCTATACTCCACCTTACCAAAAAACATCTAACACACTTCTAATGCATCCTAACTCACTATACATGCAAACGATCACACCAAGAAATCACATTACCTCAAATTCATGCAAACACATATATCAAAAAAATTGAAATGCAACATTTAATCATGCAACAAATTAGGTAATCACACATATGCATATGTAGTGACTAGGTTTACTCTCTCAATAAACCTCGCTGGGGTCATAGCTCGACCCCTCAGCCAAATTCATCTCACCTCTCACATAATCCTTCTGTTTATCCTTCTTATTGGGACAATCCCTAATAAAGTATCTGGACTTACCACAACTATAACACTGCCTACCACTAGGCTTGTCCTGTCCCTTGCCCTTCATCTTACCACTTTCATCACTCGAGTCACTACTTGAGTCACCACAATTTTGAGCTCTACCAAAATTCATTTGCTTAAACTTTATCCTACTCCTTATCATGTGTAACTCACCACTCCTCTTATCTTCATTTCCAGCCTTAATTTCCATCTCTTTACTCCTAAGAGAATTTATGACAATTTCAGGTGTCAACGTATCCCTATCATACTTAATGGCATTTTTCACTTCCTTATATGACTCACGCATGGAATTAAGCATGATAATAGCCTTATATGTTTCAAATACGATTTCTTCACAGTTAACAATATCTTGGACAAGTTTAATGAAAACATTCAAATTATCATCAAGATCCTTTGAAAGATCCATTTTAAAATCGAAGAAACGCTTAAGAAGATAAAATTTATTGGGAGTAGATTTAAGCAAATACAGATCTTCCAACTTTTTCCAAAGATCTTTTGTGGTTTTCAATTTTCCTACTTTTCTCAAAGCAGTGTTGAATAGGTGTAAAATGATTGAAGTATAGACAAGCTCATCGACTTCTTCTTTTTGTTCTTTTCAAAAATTAGCAGAAAAATTGCCTTCAATGGCTTTTAAAACCTTTTGTTGGACCACAATACCCTTCATTTTTTGTTACCAAATTAAAAAATCACCTTTTCCATTAAAAATACCAACTTCGAAATGCGAAGACATTTTTGGAAAAACGAAGCAATCAAATGCACAAATAGGTCATAAAAAGTAATCCTATAGTCGCAATATACACCATCCTAGATTCACAAGGTTTCGTAAGACTCACGGTCTTAGATCAAGTGAACGTTTAAACGGGTAAGGTCTAGGTATTCTAACAGAAGTAACACCCCACACGATGATCTGCTAATGTTGAAATTTAAACTAAGATAAGCCAATATACCAGAGCGGACTTATCTGAATTCATTAATTACGAGATATGAGAATCACTTTAGGACCATCACTATTCGTCCTAAAGTCTCTGGAAACTGTAGCAACAAAGAAATCATGATCAAGTCACCAACGCCCTAAGAACAACGCTCTCCAGTTTCTAGTGCAGACCCTTAAACAGAAAACTTTCAACACAAAAAATGTCAGAAATAATGTGAGAAGCAAACTGCCTGAAGACAACTCCTCAAAATTCGCTCCCACGCTCCCTCACGCGCCCTCGTTGGATTGCCCACGAACCAAACCATGACCCAAACGTCAATCTATTTTCCACACTCCGGTTGCTTTAACTTGTACCCACTAAGGACACAATAGGGATGGTGTTTTCTAGACACAAGGGC
>NC_036245.1:3986416-3988412 GCF_002742605.1 Olea europaea var. sylvestris | reverse complement strand
TCAATCTATTTTCCACACTCCGGTTGCTTTAACTTGTACCCACTAAGGACACAATAGGGATGGTGTTTTCTAGACACAAGGGCTATGAAAGAAAGGAAGAAAATCAGCCGAGAGAGAAAGATGTGGAGAGTTTCTTCTTCAAGACAAAGGCAAAGCACACGATCACATAGGAGATCAAGGAGGCTAGTATATATAGGTTAGGTTAGGTCAAAGTGTGTGGGCCAAGTCCAATACAAATACTGGTAAGTGGGCTAACAAAATAAGCCATCTAATTAGTGTGAAAGTGGGGCCATGAGCAACAATAATTAATTCGGTTGCTTCTAGTGGTCCAAATAGTTTTAGGGTCGGGTCTCAATCTTGGGTGTCGATAATTAATTTATCCAACATCGATTTAACATCATCGTCCAAAATTATTGGATATCAACAAACCCAACAATACATGATAAAACAATCATAATTGGAGAATATTAATTAGAAAAATAATTGTGAAAGCTTAGGATTAACTTCAAGTTAAGATGATTATAAAAAACCTAAAGGCATTATTAGTGTCTCGCCATTTCTCTCCCACTATGTTTTCAATTAAAACAAACTTATTAAATAAAAATTTTCAGTAATCTTTCTTCACCGGCACAACACATTTTTTTATTTTGAAAATACAAATCACACAACACAAAGACCAAGAAACTAAGAATTAATCCATAGTAAATAAAATTAACTAATGTTACATATTCTTAGGCATTTTTTATCTTGAAAATATGAATCATAAAACACATATCCAGAAATTAAGAATTAATCCTGAAAGTAAACACCTATATTTTTGCCACCTCAATCTTCTACGCACGTGTTAGGGATCAACTGTAAAATATAGGTTTTGTATGAGAATTAAAGAACATCAATGTATTGATGTAATGGATGTTGGATACAGTAGTGAAAGAAAGTCACAAAATGGCCTTTTGAGAGGGCTATACTCTCCTATTCCATACTCTACTAATTTTGTTTTTGCCTGCCTACTCTCTCTCTCTCTCTATTTATAAGTATTTCAGTAACAAGTTACCCGCCCAGCTGCCCATCTAACTGAATTTTTGCTACTAACTGCTTCTCCATTCTTCCTGGACCTTCTAGAGTAAGTAAACTTGATTAGCGGGCTATCAAGGCGCTGCTTGAAATTTTCTTCTCCTCCCTTATGACTTGCAACATCATCAACGCCATCATTCCCAATAACAACACCGACTTTGTGGTTGTGCAAGAATAGACTTTCAACATATTTTTCCATATGAAATGAAGCTTTATTACCTTGAATTGGAAGTGTAACTCGTCCCTGTCCTGTGAACAACACCAGCTTTTTTAAACCTATTACCATTAATGCATTAGTCTCATTAGTACATAGTATCTTGGACATCCTCCACCCAAGATAATATCTACCAACCGAGTCCAAGACTTGGACACTCCATATTCTCTCAGCACCCATATGCTATTTACACTATATTGCATATAAATAGGATGATAATCAAATTCGAATAAATAAAAGGATTCCATCGGCTGCATTAATCCTGAATTTCCAAAACAACCGTCTCTTTATTCCCATTGGAAAGTCTATGCTACCGAATTATTCATCATGTAAGTGATAAACCATAATATTTTACATTTATTAATTTTTTGATTAGTGCCTTGATTTTAGGATGTAACTCCTGTAGCTCATTTGTAATAATTTTCAGCCTTGATTTTAGAATGTAACTCCCGTAATTCATATGTAATTAGCTGTAATTGATCCTATAATTGATCCATATGTACTTGTATGTATTCTCATCAATACATGAATGAAGATCATCACCTTTGTACCAGAAAATATTATCTTCTTCATGGTATCAAAGCTTCTCTTGCACAGTCAAGAGTAACCACCTTCCCTTCCTCATTTTTTTTTTCTCTTCTCTTCTTTTCCCTTCCAAAAAATCCATCTTATGGCTAATTCATCTGCTTTACCCTCTGAAATCCCAGT
>NC_036245.1:3976589-3977995 GCF_002742605.1 Olea europaea var. sylvestris | reverse complement strand
TTTTGGTTGGACGGTCGCTTGAGCGACAATGTCATCCGTAAAACCCTAGCTTGTGTTTTTCTAGAGTTTTAACAATTCCAAACTACCCAAAACATCCCACATATAAATATCTGTGTCGTTTCACATAAAACTTGGATTGTCCATTGTGAGAAAAGACTTGCATCCTTCAAAAACATACAATCCATTCTTCATTCATTAAGTTTAGCAACAAATAAACATCAAAACCTAAAATTAAAACACCAAACTAAAAGCTTTCAAAGGATCTGTTAGAGATTGAAGATCAAGGAAGCTGACTGAAGTTTCGGTTGTTGGAGAATAGAGAGTTCTCGAGGAGTCCACAGGAGATAGATGAGATCAAGCGTCGAGAGTTGGTGTAGGGGCACGCAATCCAGGAGGGTTTTGGGAAAGAACGTGTGTGGGTTTAGTCTGGCAGTACTGTAAGTTGTGTTCGTTTATAGTGGATTTATGTGTTCGTTTATAGTGGATTTATATTGGCTTGTGCCCGGAGTTTTACCTCGTTGTGGTTTCTTTGTCATCAAATTCTCTGTGTTCTTTACTTTTCTGCAATTTTTTAACCGCAGCAATTCAACATAGGATAGATTGCTTGTGAATTGGAATAGACTAATTAATAATCCTACTTTGCTGCAATTGTTAATTGAAATTTGTTTAAATTTCGTGCCAATACCTATTTACCCCCTCTAGGTGTTATTTGTGTCGAACTGTGTAACTATCACAAACGCATCTTCCAGGCCCCTGATATTTACAAATCAATAACACGCATGCATGCCAATCCCCTGATAATGAAATGGCTTCCAGCACTCGTGCCAGCCTACTAGAATGTGTATGATTATTTTTGTTTATTCAACGTGCTTTGGTTATAGAACCAGGCCTGATTTCTATTTCAGCACGATTTTAAATGGTATTTTGGATATTTTAGCGACGAAATTTGGAGGTCAATTCTCAAATCTCTACGTGATAATATAGCATTATACAACCTGTATATAAGTTTAGATTCCACTTGGTTGAGTATGCCTCGAATCTACAAAATTATGGCTATGAATTATCCCTAAAGGACCTAAAAAGTTTTAAGAAAGTTTCACCTATATATAGATGCCCAGTGATAGAAAACTCTCCAGCACGAAACTTTTATTCCATCTAAATGTGGGTTTGTAAGATTTTTAGTGCCAAATTAAAAATTCGCACCAAAATTCAGCTACTAGATGTCACCACATCAAAAATTATACTAATTTCAAGTGCTACTAGCCTTTAACCATATCAATTCATAATCACATAAAAAAATAAATTTATTTCCATCACTAGTAATCAGGAAGCTTAAAATCAAATATGCGCAAAAATTACCAACCTTATGTCATGGCTAAAGTTGTGATAAAGCGGACCTTTCCAGA
>NC_036245.1:3974694-3976299 GCF_002742605.1 Olea europaea var. sylvestris | reverse complement strand
TCAGGAAGCTTAAAATCAAATATGCGCAAAAATTACCAACCTTATGTCATGGCTAAAGTTGTGATAAAGCGGACCTTTCCAGATGGTCGAGGAAGGTTTTGAAGTAACTGGCAGCAAAACATCAGTGTTTGAGCAAGAAACATAAATTCTTGCAATAGTAGTCATATACAGGGGTGGACATAGATATTTTGAGTTAGAAGGCACAATCAGATTCTGTACAAATCAAATACTTTATTCTTATTTTTTGATTGATTCGTACATTAACTAAGAAAATGTAGATTTACATTTGAAAAAGCATTTATTCATTTGTATTTTGCTCATCATTTTCATCCATTTCATTTTGAACAATCATTTCTTTAATATTTTTTGCTCATCACAAGAAAATGAATATTACCTTTAAAAATTTATAGTGCATTCAATTCAAACAATCAAATTTATAGTGCATTCGATACAAACAATCAGTTCAAATAATCGAAAAGGAAAAACGTATAACCAATATTCAATACTAATAATCAATTGAATAAACACAAATTGCTAAATATAAGTTAAATTGGATATAATGAGTTCAAACACATTCTATATACACAAATAGGATAGGAGAAAATGCAAATTTAGGTTTTAATTAATTAAAAATTTAATTTAAAAATGAAAATTTGTAGTAGATGTGATAATTTGTAAAAGAAATTAAAGACAAATTTTTAAAAAACTTGAAGGTTGAAGGTTTTGGTAAAATGCTTGAAGGAGAGAGTAAGATACCTAGAGAAAAGAAAAAAAAAATTCAAATTTATTTTGATTTTGCTTCTGTTTGGTGGGATTAAAATCAGATTTTTTTTAAAATTTTGATTAAAGCTAAAAATTTAAGATTCCATAAAATATATTATTAAGATTAATTGTTAACTTTGGTTTGGATTAAAATTTAGATTTCAATCGATACCAAATAGGACTTTATCCACCAAAAAAAATAAAAAAAATCAAAAGCTAGGGGTCAAGTGTAATACCTTAATATATTTAATTTTTTTTTAAAAGGAAAAAGGAAAAGTCAACATTGTCAAAAAAAAAAAAGATATAATAAATGGGCAAGTGGTGGATATATATAAAATATATATATCCACCAAACTTAAGTTAATCTATTACCCAACTAAAACAAATCCATTTCATTTACACATAGAGAGAAGCTGAGAGCTGATAGAAAAGAAAGAGAAAAGGGGAAAGAAAGAAAGAGAGAGAGAGAGAGGAAAAAAAAAAAAAAAGAAGGAAGAAGAAGAGAAAAAAAATAGGAAATTTCGACAAGGTGGTTTAAAAATAAGTGATTTCTAGTATTAAACTTGAATTCTTCAATTTTGGAAGGTAAATAAAAAGTTACTTATTATTCTTATTGTAAGTTATTTTTAATTTTATAGTTGTTAGATTTTTAGACTAAATTCAATTTTATTGAAGGGGTTAAGTATAATAGACTATAAAATTGAGTAAAGTGAAAGAACAATTAATTTTAGTGATTAAAGAGACTTTAGAAATCACTTAAACGTGAAATAATTAAATTTGGGTATCGCCTATTTAATTATTTAAATTATTTAAAATAATTAATTGTTTATTTAAAAATTATAT